>NW_018237370.1:2075-5490 GCF_001263595.1 Phalaenopsis equestris | reverse complement strand
CCAGACTCAAATTTCAGCAAACTTATAGTCAAACTAACCGGCTCGATCAGACGGACACAATGATATTTTAAACCATTTTTGAAAGTTTTTCAGACATATTTGAAAGGTCAAACAGATGTTGAATCTGATAAGTTTATAGTCGAATCGAGCGTCTCGAAAAGACGAAGCCAACGAGCCTAAAATTGCTCAATTCCAACACTGTTAAGACACTCAAATATTCATTAAACGTCGTCTGATTGAGGGAAGCCTTCTGAGCCATATGATCAAAGTAATTCATATTCTTGCAATAATTATACACAAAACTCTATAAATAGAGTCTTACATCTTTCATAAGGGCAAAAACTTGAGGCTTGAGGAAGAGATTGAAGCTTTGAGAATGAGCTAAAGTCCAACATCACTCATGCTACTGTCAACCACCATCATCGGTCACCGTCAATCAACATAGGCCACTTTTATTAATTTTATTAATCTGTCTTTCTAACATGTATTATATAATTCTAAACTACGCATGTCTATTTTAAATCACTTTTGTTTACATAAATGTCACTTTAACTTCTGCTCTAATATAATTATTCCCCAAATTATTATTCTTAATTTTATTACTCTTTTATCTTAAATATTTTTATTTCTGCTACGCTCAACTTAAATAATATTTTTTTTCTATAAGATCATCGTCCTAATTACAATTTTATATTATTTAGCTTTAAAGTTTATGCCTCTATAATATTTCCTTATTTCATAAAACTCTTGAGACAATTTTTAATATTATTCGTCAATATTTAACTCTACAAGTTAACTCTTCATCTACATTTTTATTATTCTTATAATAGATCCAAAAATATTTCAACGTATTGCACTTATGTATCACATTAACTTTTGATAATATACAAAAATATCCATAACAACATCTCAACTAAAATTATGTATTATAAACTTAGATTTTCTCTTACAAATTCTATGCCTTCTATTTTCAAAATGTTTATATGTTATTCTAATTTTTCTCTTATTTTAGTAGATTAATCCCCAATTAGAATCATATCATATAAAAAACACATATCAAGGCAACCTGCTTTGATGATCCTTTATAAGTTTAATTATAATTATTGCAAAAAGATAAGACTCAATATCTATCTTTGATGTAAACTTATGATATTTTAAACTCTTGAATCGCTCCATGGTTACCTCTAATATTAGTCACTACTTCATCATATAGATCTTTAATAACGCTGAAGTTATCTGTGATATATGTCTCTGCCTGAATGCATATCAAATCAATTTCCATGATACTTGATTATATGTCATATTAGGAACAATAAAATAAATATAAAGATGATTTCTTTATTCTATGTTCTTCTCAACTAACTTCCATGCAACTACTGTTTTGTTGTCTGCAATTTTTAATTTATGGCAACTAAGGAATTCCTCAATCAGTTTCTCAACCTAATTTCATGAAGAAAGATTTGATTTCATATAAACTGAATGAGCAATGGCTCTCAAGTATTATCAACTTGTCAGAAGCTTGGAAGCTTTAGATGGTCCATTTCTGTGTTGTAACATATCAATGGGCGGGCAAGTTTTGGAAGTATGAATGATTCTTTCTTCTACACAGATGCGCAGAGGTTTTCAGCTCATAAGCTAAGAGCCAGCTCTTCAGAAGAGACATCCGGATCCATTCAAACTGAAGAGCTACTAGCCGATTTGAAACAGAAGGTGGCAGCTCCCCTTATTTTTAAAAATTTTCTTGTAATACGTGTCAAAATAGTCCTCTAACTCTTTTGTAGGAGGTCGTTTTAATCCTAGAGTCTAAAAAGTGTCAATTTAGTCCGCAGACTGTTTTAATATCCGAGCACTATTTCAGCCTTAATTTAAAAAGTTAGGGGACTAATTTCACATTTTCGGTGACTCTAAGACTAAAATTGCTCCATGCAGACAATCGGGGCACTATTTTGGTCCTTTAGAATGTTTCTAACATTTATTTACTCTGTAGTGGGATTCTATTGAGAACAAGCCCACTGTTTTTGTCTATGGTGGAGGTGCCATTGTTGCTCTCTGGTTGTCTTCTATTATTATCAGTGCTATCAACTCTGTTCCTCTGGTGTGCTCTTGTTAACATTATCTTCTTTAAATTGTTTTTGAGATTTATGATCTTATTAATAAAAGAAGATCATTCTCATGGCAGCTGCCGAAACTTATGGAGCTGATCGGGCTTGGTTACACCGGATGGTTCGTGTACCGTTATCTGTTGTTCAAGGTAACTAATGTTTGCTCTAAAGCATATGAGTTAAGCATCATTTTTTGGCTAGGTATTGGAATTGTAATTTAGATGAATATTAACTCTTACTAATCTTTTGTATGAGATTTTAGAGAAAATTTGAATCCTATGTTTCAGTTCCAACATGATACATCCAGTTTTTTAGTTGAAAATTGCTTTTGCTATCCACTTTGTATAGTATTTTAGAAAAGGAAGACTTAACATACATACCTCTTAATTCCAATATATTTTCATTTCTTACACCTAACCTTTAATTTTCTTATTTATGCCACCATACACATGCATGAAAAAGTGTATTGCAATTTTTAATAGTTCCAATTGTGATATTTTTCATAAAACATGAATTTTTGCACTTGATTGTTGCAGTCGAGCCGAAAAGAGTTAGCAGAAGACATTGAATCTCTGAAGAAGAAGATTGCAGGGACAGAATAGATAGAAAAGCCTGAAAAAATTGTCAAACTTTCTTGTACAACGAATTCTAAGTTTGTGTAGTGTTTAAATTGCTTGTGATTCTTGTGCTTACTTGTTTCTTCTTTTTTTCCTTTGTGCGCCATTGAATTCTTCAAATTTGCAGATTTTGTGGTTAAAATAATTTTTTGTTAAAGCTGCTGCTAATCATTCAATTTTGGATTTTGTTCATCTGATAACTTGGCCGGGAACTTTGATGCATTGGAAATCAGCTATTGGTTCCTTTTTTTTTTCTCTCTATGCACTTCCTTTTGACTACTTGCTACCAACTTTGATTAGGGTTCATGTTAATCTAAAAAAGATTTGAACATTTTGATGAGAAAACTCAGAATTAGTTTTTTTCATGGTCCGATTTCATGTAAAATAAGAAAGATGTATATAGAATAAATTAAAAAAATAAATGAAAGACATTTTTTAAATATTAAAAAAAAATTATTATTAAATTTAATCATAATGGAGTGCTATAAATAAATTGAGAACTTCAACTAGGAATTGGAAACATATAAAATCAATAAATTAATAGAATTGTTTTTATAAATTAATTTTTTATTTGTCACTTTTTAGAAACGTAAGATGCCGAATTATAAACCTATCCACGAATATTATTAAGATAATTGATTTCAAATTTATTAAATTTAATTTCAGGTTAGTGTAATATATATTTTTTTATTATAT
>NW_018237370.1:0-393 GCF_001263595.1 Phalaenopsis equestris | reverse complement strand
AATAATAATAATAATAATAAATTATCATTTTTATCAATTGTATTTTCTTCAAGCAACCACATGAACTTTATAAAGATGACAATTTGAATGTTGAGAAGGCAATTGAAGGAGATATGATTGATCTACTTCTGGAGATAAAGATGACAATTTGAAAGTGGCAACATGAAAGTACTAAAGGTTGTGGGGATCAATAGTAGATGATACAAGGAAGAGATGACATCATTTAAGATGTTCACCAAAAAATATAGAGAAACCATGCATCCCATTAGAGATGGTTGGATTGATCCTCTCTTAGAGGTAGTCTAAAACGACATAAACATGATGTAAAAGGATGGAAAAAAGGTCATAGCAGCATTAAAAGTGGCAAATTATTCCACCTTTGGAGTTGGCCAC
>NW_018237369.1:0-1024 GCF_001263595.1 Phalaenopsis equestris | reverse complement strand
GAGTTTCAAAGGTCTTTATGTCTTCATATCATGCATACTTGCATATATTGGGATCTTCCTTTTGTACGCTTATACACACATACCCCTAGTTAAGTATATACCTTATCTTGGTGTATTTATAGATTAAGCTTATGTAACATGTAATATGATACAATGACTGAAAAATGTTGTCATGTGATTTAAATAGTGTTATGATTTTAAGAAGTATTGCTAACATCTATTTTGCAAAAAATGCAATAGCAAGTTTTATATATATATAAAAAAAAAAATAGAGATTTGCAATTTTTTTTTATTCAATCTTCAATTATTTTATGGTATGTTTATAATTCTATTGGATTTGTAATGCATTAACATTAGTTAAGTTTTTTATGTGATTGTTCAAGCTTATACACGATCAATAAAATTGCATTTATGGTTTAAGTAATAAAGTGAATCGAGTCCATAATCGTTCTCATGGGAATTAATGTAAACATCAATTTAGAAAAATAATTATATAAACACTCATCTCCAAAACCCTAATTTCTAATCAATTTTCTAAACTTTATATGATTTAGTCAAAATTGCTAAGTAAAAATAATCAATTTAATATAAACTCTTGGATTTACAAATTTACCGATTTAATTACCTAAATTATGAATTCAAAACAACTACACTCTTCATTCAAGAGAAATGATGATTTCTTATCTCCATCAATAATTAAAAACCCTAATCTAAAATTTAAATTGTTTTTATATGTCTATGGACTAAGAAAGTTTAGAATTGATCAAACCATTTCTCTATATGAGTGCGAAAATTTAGTTGATATAATTATATTCTTCCAAATCCTAGTTAGTAGATTTGCATTCCGCCGATATCTAAAACTCGCTAGAAATTTTAAACAAATGTTTGTGCTGAACCCTGAT
The DNA here is from genome assembly GCF_001263595.1 of Phalaenopsis equestris. Lineage (NCBI taxonomy): Eukaryota > Viridiplantae > Streptophyta > Magnoliopsida > Asparagales > Orchidaceae > Phalaenopsis > Phalaenopsis equestris. The sequence continues at coordinate 122 of NW_018237369.1, read as the reverse complement.
TCATCCATGAAGCACACCTCAAGAGTTAGAGCATAAAAAAGATGAGAGAGAGAGAGAGGGAGGGAGTGAGAGAGAGCGAGAGAGAGGGGAGTGGACAATAATGAATGATAAAATATCTTGTC
>NW_018237368.1:0-1101 GCF_001263595.1 Phalaenopsis equestris | reverse complement strand
ACACCCATTGGTACCCATTAAAGGATGGAATCTACATTCTCACAGGAATGGATAGGTCTCCGACAATGCTGCTCATCCTGATGAGGATCTATCTCAACAGGTATCTCCTTAATAGACTAAGCTTTAGTAGCCCTTCGAACCCTCCTATTACGGTGTCTCCTTTGGGTTCGAGTTAGCGGTATAGTCCTCAAACTTGATCCAATTTTGAACACTGACGACCAGATGATGAATCGGATCTTTAATGATCATAACTTCTTTTCCCTTAGCAGCAGCGGGAACAGCAGGCTTGGTGGGTACTGTGGCGGCAGTAGTCTTTACCCTCTTACATAAAAAGAAGTTTTGAAAGCAATTCAAGTTAAATTCAACAGATGGCTCATGAACTTCTGGAGCGGGGACTTTCATTATGACAAACGAGGCTTTCTCGAGAACGACCTTGAGATCTTCAAATCCTGCTCCAAACTTGATGATCGGAGCGACATTACAGGCATCACGGCTCTTCGGGAAGTTGCAGAGAAAAGAGACCGTTGGGCACACCATTGCAGCAACTTCAAAAGAGAAAGCATTAGAGTTAGTTATTTGGCCAAAACCTCATAATCTTAGTGCAAGCACTAAAATTTAACTGAGGTCGATCGGTAGATTGGGTAAGTTTTTTTTTATTTTGTTTTTGAGGGGTTATTAAAATTTTAGTAAAAGTAGTTTAAATGTAGAAAAATTTGATTAATATAAGGAAATTTTTAAAGTGCTCACAGAACGACACAATTAAATTTAATTTGAAAAATAGCAAATCAAAATCGAAAAGGAGATGTAAAGTGTTTAGGACCCAATGCGGGACTGACTTAATAGCGCATAATGCCCAATTGGAACTAGTCCACCAACACACCTATTGGCATCTGAACGTGAAGATTAAAAAGTCCTTAATGGCTTCTTGAACCTCTATATTCAAAGGTGATTGAACAGACGATCTTGAAGTCTAAAAGAGTTGACCATACTTTCCCAAAATAGAAATGGGTAAAACATGCCAATGGAAGAAAGATACTTTGGTTCATGAGGGACATGAACACATTACTAATGTATGAAGATAATATTTCTTGATTTAAATGG
>NW_018237367.1:0-665 GCF_001263595.1 Phalaenopsis equestris | reverse complement strand
GACATAGATTAAAACCATATTATGAGGGTAACAGACCAAATTTTAAAGAGGTTTTAATGATCAGTCAACCTGAATAACACTTGAATAGGTCGGGCTGACGACGTTAAACCAAGCGCTTTATAGGAGGCAACCCATATTTATCTTTTCTTTATTCGAAATTATAGTAGTTGTTATTTAAATTTATTGCCAGTTTATAGTACTATTAAGCTCTACTACTCTTATTTACCATTAAAGCATCTTTAAAATTGGAACGCATTCGGACTAGAGCAAAACTGTGAAACTTTTCTGGGGCGCCGGCGGCCCCACCGCCGCCGCCGACGGTGGGTTTTTCCTGAGAGTCCAGACAAAATTAATACAGAGGCGCGCCAAAGGCGCTCTCGAGGCTGCCGATAGCGAGACCGGTGAGAGGTGGTTTCTTATGTCCGATGAGCGGTTTTTTACGCTTGTTGGGCGGGAATAGTCTTTTTAAACTAAAAAATTTGAACTCTAGTTCATATTTTCTCCCCAAGAACAAAGTAAAACTCTGCCAATTTCATTCCTATGGCGTCCAATGCCCCTGATAATCCCAGAATGCAAGTTTTCAATCGGCAAAAGTTCTTTAGTGCGGAAGCGCAATGAATCTTCAAGAAATTGCTGACGAAGAAAAGATTAATCAAGGAATGAGG
>NW_018237366.1:0-1175 GCF_001263595.1 Phalaenopsis equestris | reverse complement strand
CTTGTCAAGTTAAATTGAGACAAGGAAGAGCTTCATGGAATCAAGGTAATCATCTTTATCAAGGCCAATCGAGGTCTCATATCTTGAGAAAAGGTATGGATCAAAATTCCTAAATATTGCTCTTAATTTGGACTTTTATGAAGAATACTAACAATACATGTGTACCTAGCCGTATAGATAGCTTTGTCTCTACTAGATTCGGTTTAGAATTGAGTGAGATATTACAGTTTGATCATGGACAGTTCTCGGTCATTTTTCTCTTGAGGATGATGAATCGATGTCGTCCATTTTCGTGTATTAGAAATGAACGATGTAGATTGAGCCAAATCACAAAATTGTGGGGGAGGAGAACACCACATCACGGGCCACTTCAGCGCTCGTGTGGAAAGTACATCCAATCAGAGAACATCATGAGAAGTTTCAGAGCGGAAGAAGTTAACGTGGCTTCCACGTGGTTATCTAAATAGTTCAAATTTTCTGAATTACTTAAATCTAAAAAATTGAATAAGATTTTAAAAATTCATATCTTTGGAAATAAAAATGACAAAAATAAGATAAAAATATCTCTGAACTCAATGAATAGAGAGCAAAACAGTGAAAAAAATTGAAAATAATTAAATTATATTTAATATTTAATTATTTAATTTTTAATTGAAAATTATTTAATTAAGAAAAACAATAGAGAGCAAAACTCCTGAACTACACATACATTACTGCAAAACAACATAAAATAAAATTACACAAACAATAACTTATATATAAAATCAACACTACAATGTTCTTATAATAAATCTAAAAGTTTAAATAAGACTTTCTAAAAATAGAATTTTCTTTCTAAAAATTTATTCAAAAAAATTTTTATGCTCCCCGGCAAGGGCACCAAAAACTTAATCCTGATTTTATATAATCGTATGATGTATGCAGTTATAATCTTAATTTTTCCTTACTTAAATTTCTTACTTTGCAACGACTGCCAAAAACTTGACTTCGAAGAAAATAAGAATGAAATTATTATATTTAATTATGGGATACTACGCAAGTATACGTATCATTATCAAGTAATATAAGACTTTTTTATTAAGCCACAATATCAAACCCACAAAGAGAAATACAATATATAACTAAATCAAAAGAACTTAAATAACAAATTATATTTTGAAAAATATTATTACTCA
>NW_018237365.1:0-789 GCF_001263595.1 Phalaenopsis equestris | reverse complement strand
CGGGATTTCGATTCCGGTGACCGACAGCTTTTTACAAATAACTCCCCAAACCAATAATAGTGTCGACAAGTGGCTAACTCATTTGAACTTAAACCTGTAATAATACAAATTGTGCAAATAACCAGTTGGGGAAACACCAACTGAGGAACCAATTTTACATCTTGCAAGTTGTCTAGAACTTTGTGCTACATTCAAATAGTATTACATATCAAACGATGCAATTAGACTTGGACTTTTTTTTTCCTTAATGGATAAAGCTAAGATGTGGTTAAACTCATTAGCACTTGAATCTATTAAAACTTAGGGAGATATGACACAAAAACTACTAAGCTTAGAAATTATATTACTTCTTGTATTCGGTATGAAGGGGAGTCAATTTATGAGGCTTGGGAATGATTTAAGTAACTCTTTAGATGCTTTACCTGACTCACAAATTAAACCAAATCGTGTTGTGCTATGCGCACTTTAAAATTTTCTTACATTAATAAAATTTTACACCTCTTATTTTTTCTTAAACAATATTTTTAAATACTCATAAATTAAGACCCGCTCGGTCTACAGATCAACCTCTACATTTAGTGCTTGCACTAAAAGATTACGAGGTTTTTGGCCATATAGCTAACCCTAAAACTTTTTGTTTTCAAGCCTACTGCGATGGCTTACCCAACGCTGACCTTTTCCTGCAACCTGCCAACAAGCCACTAAGCCCGTAAACTCACTCCTACCATCAAATTAGGAGCCAGATTTGAAGATGTTGAGGTCATCCTCGGGAAAGCCCCGTTCGTGGTA
>NW_018237364.1:0-1958 GCF_001263595.1 Phalaenopsis equestris | reverse complement strand
TTGGAAAAATTTATATTTTAATAGTTGTGGATTATTTTTATAAGTGGATTGAAAGAGCTACTTTACCTCGATGTGATGCTAAAAGTGTAGTAAAATTTTTAAGAAAGAATATTTTCACAAGATATAGAATGCCAAGTGTTATCATTACAGATGGAGGAAGTCATTTCAGGAATAAAATGATAGAAACATTCACTCAAAAATTTAGAATTAAACATAAAATTGCCACAGCTTATCAACCTCAGAATAGTGGTTTAACAGATGTATCCATTTGATAAATCAAAAGAATATTAAAAAAATGGTAAATCCTAAAAAGACTGATTGGTCTGGTAGAATTGATGATGCTTTATGAGGCCTATAAGGTTGCTTATAAAACACCTATAGGAATGACACTATATAGGCTCATGTACAGAAATGCAAGTCACTTGCCAGTTGCGTTGGAAGATAAAGCGTACTAGACATTTAAAGAGTTTAATTATAATATGAATGACGGTGGTGGTAAGTGATTACTACAATTAAGTGAGCTTGATGAATTGAGAAATGAAGCTTATGAGAATGCCAAAACTTATAAGGTGAAAATAAAATTTAGACATGATCAGAAAATTCTAGAAAAAACCATTTTGAGCCTGGACAAGAAGTATTACTTTATAATTCAAGATTGAAATTATTTTCAAGAAAACTTAAATCAAGATGGTCATGACAATTTATTGTGGTAAAAGAATATCCATATGGAGCAGTTGATATTGAAGATACAAAAACTAGGAGAGTGATTAAGGTAAATGAAATGGGCACAGACTGAAACTATACATGAGTGGAGAGGGTCTTGCATTTAAAGAGATTCTAATGTTGGGTTAGACCTAAGTAAAACAATGGTTATGTCTGCTTGGCAATGTTAAACCAAGTGCTTTGTGGGAGGCAACCCATATTTATAGGTGTGATTTGGATTTGAATTGTTGTTGTGATGAGTTCTATATAGTGATTGTGAGTCTTATAGGAATTTTTTGGCACAAAACATCATTATATTAAAGGAATTTAAGAGCGGAATAAATAAAACTAAAAACTGAGTATGTTGGTTTGGAGCTATAACACCATAGTTTGAATAATTCCTCAAAACCACCTCAAAACCACGAAAAATTTGGTTTCTCTTCTTCTTCCTCTATATAAATCCACCTAGGACAGGATTTAAAGTATCCCTATGACATTTTTAAGTATTCAAAATAGTTTTTAAAGTGGAAATTTCATTTGAGAGAATATGGAGAGTAATGGCAATGGGAGATTTGAAGAGAAGAAGTTGCTGCATAAGGATGCTCAAGCATATTTCAATGGATATCTCGCAGTAAGTCTGGAGTGCCTCATGGAAAAACTTAAGAAGATTGAAGGTGAGATTTCTCTTATGCATTCAAAAGTTGAAAAGTTTACCCATCATTACAAGCATATGGATTGACAGTTGAATTAGCAATTCAATAGTTTGGCTTGCTTCCAAGATAGTCAAGTGATTACGTATAGCACCAACAAGTGGATCAACAATAAGTTTGCTAAGGAATTTCCTCTTGCACCTTTTTACCATTTCTACGATAGAATTTGTTTGGTGAGTGGAATAAAGAATATCACCACTAATCAGGAGTGGTCCTAAAGGTTGTTTTTATATAGCTATTTCTATTTTAGGATGTTTACTTCTGTGTGGTGTGCCTATCGTATTTATTTCAGGATTTAGTGTGGTTTGTATTCTCTTTGTTGTATGAACATCTAAGTGATGTATTTATGTTTGTGATGTTGTATTGAACATATTATCAATATAAGAAAATGTTCTATTGTGTTGTTAAAAAGTGACCTTATGTTTTCAAATTAGAATTTTTGAATTTGAAATTTTAGATTGTCATCAAACTCAAAAACTAAAAAATTGGCCGTAAAAATTTGAAAAAGAGCCTTTCTGCATCCTAGATTTTCTATTTCCTTTTCAA
>NW_018237363.1:0-560 GCF_001263595.1 Phalaenopsis equestris | reverse complement strand
TAAGATTATAAATAAACCTATTTGTAATCTTAGGTATCTGAGAGAGAGTTGAACATCCTATTTTGTATTCTTTTCTGAATATTGAAAAGAAGGTCGCCGCTCTGCTCCCGAGGACGTAGACATCTTTGCCGAACCTCGTTAAATCTCTGTGTTCTTCTGGATTTGTGTCGATTACTGTTTTTCTTCGCCCTAATTTTCTCAATAAGTGGTATCAGAGCCTGGTTCGAGGGGAAGAAAATTTTCTTCGACGGCGTAAGAAGAACAATTTGGAGGCTTTGCTTCTGCGTTTTGAAAGAAGGTTTCACGTGGTTTGCCGGTTCGGTTTTTGTTGCCTGTTCGGTTTTTCGCGGCTATTCAACGAAGCGGATTCGGACGGAGCTCGGTCGGGCTTCAGAAACGGCAGAAAAAGGAGAAATTCTACCGAGCAGAAGATCGCCTTTCCTGGAAGGTGTTTTTTGCGGCTGTTTGAACAAAAAAAAGAGGAATCGGCGACGACTTCGGCGAGGGCTCCGTCAAAGGCGATCGGGCGCAAAGCAGAGAAAGGAAATAGTGGAGGCCCG
>NW_018237362.1:0-5532 GCF_001263595.1 Phalaenopsis equestris | reverse complement strand
TAATTTTTCATGCCAAAATCCATTATCTAATTAAAAAATTCATAAAAAATAAAATAAAAATAAAAAAAATATGAGATAAAATTTGGTGAACTTAGCAAACTAAGAGGCACCAAGGAAAAATAAAAGTGGGATTTTGCTTTAGAAAAATAAATATTAAGTAATTTCCATATTAAAAAATTATTAAAAATCATAAAAAAAATAAATATAATTAAAATAGCACAAAATTTTGTCTGATCAAAGACAATAATCATAATATTTCTTCAAAATTTTTTTAAAAATAGAAAGTGTATTTTTAATATCTAAATGTATTTTCCTTATAATCCTAAAACTATTTATTTAAATAATTACAGAAAATATAGTATACATAAAAAAAAATATAAATTTAATTCTAAAGTGCTAATTAGCCTATGGGAGAATAGCCAATGAAGTTCAACAGTGAATAGAGTAATGTTGGAAGATTTATAGGGTGTTTTAGGGTTTAGGGTACACTTTAACCCCTTTATTAAATGACTTTTAGGGTAAAACGGAGGGTAAAAGATTAAAATGTATGTTTACAAGTTTGCTGGAGTGTTTGAGGCTCAAAGTGATGATTAAGGTAGTAACCAACCCATTAGTTTTTTTCTAAAAGGTAAAAAAATGTAAATATGTGAATTGTTTGAAGTAGAAAGATGTAAGCGTTTGGTTGATTGAATGGTGGGGGGTATGAGTTGGAAACCCCTTAATTCATTGATTTAAACTACCACTATTAGTTAGAAAGAATTCTACAATCCTCTTGATGAGATCAAATGCATTTCATAAAAATTACAAGTTCACCCCTAAAACCCTAAGAGCTTTATAGTGAACATGCTTAACTTATAATCATTCGGAGTGAAATTTGTTAAGAGAGATGAAAGTAATAAAACACTATAGGGCGTTGCGAGCTCAAGCTTAGCTAGAGGTGAGTTTGTAAAATTTTTCAATATTTACATATATACCCTTATCAGTCTAACTTGTAGAACTCTCATTATAAAATTGTGAAGTGACTAAGGCCTTACCCATAAGCTAATTAGGATATAAAGTATACAAAACACAGTATGAATCAGGATTATCAATATTCTTTTGATATTTTCTAATCCGAAATTGTAAGTTTAACTCAATAATTTAGGAGAAATAAATGAACTTAGAACGACTTAAGAAAATTTGGGGTTGCTTAGAACCATGCCCCCAAACATCCCAACAAGATCTTAAACATTTCAAAGGACATTTGAACTTACTATAATTTGTTGAGAAAAATCATCCTTAAAATACAGTAATCCACAGAGTCAAGAAACAAAAGAAGAAATCAACTAAAACATAACTCGCCACCCTTCAAACTAAAACATGTTCATAAAAATCATCTCAACCCATTTTAAGAATTACATAAGCCAAAATATTGCAAAACCTTGAAAGTATCCGAACTAATGTGGTTTTATATGGATCATCGAGCTAGTTTGTATTCTAGAGGTGTTAGTGATACGGGCAATGATGCAAAAGGCATCTAGTGTTGAATTCGGGATAACGAAATAGTGTCATATCTCCTGACTTGATAACTTCGTGAGGGTGCAGGTTTGATACTGCGATTCATCAATATTTGGTGAGAAGTTGCCCTTGCTTTTCTGGACTGCTGGTGGCCTAGTTCGGCAATGTGTCTGACTTATGAACCGTCCGATTTATAAAAAAATGTAATAATATGATAAAATCTTTACTTGCGGTGCTAATTTTTTTGCTGCTAATGACTTTGGTGAAAATTCTAATTTATTTATATGCATGATAAATTAAGAATTCTGGGTGTTGCCTTCTGCATGTCCACTTGTCAGTCACCTTGGTTAGGCTAGATTGTCTTGTCTGTAGCTTCTATCTGCAGTTGGACTTTATACACACAGACACTGATGGATGCCTATGGAAGTCCCTCGAGAAGAATTATCAAGGCCAAAGGTCCTAAAGCAGAGCCCATCCCTAACTCAATAATGTTTATATCTGATTCTGATCTTTCATATATTTACCACCCAGTTTTATACAAACGTACATGCTTATATTTTAATATATTTCATATTTAAATTATAAATTATTTGATGTTTGTAATAACTTTAATTTTTGTTGAATGATAAGGTCGCAGGTACGTACCACCACTTCCTCTTTTTCTACACTTTTCCTTTTACTACACTTTATTGTGAATACTTTATTTATGCATGATATTCCTATGTTACATACCGTGTCCCTGGCATGCGAGAAAGACCCTAGGACATTAAACATAGGACACATGCTTAGGGTGGGAAACTTTAAATGAGGTCTTAGGATTGAAAATGAAGGGCATATGTTTAGGCGAAGACCCCATAACACATGACCAACATAATAACACACTGGTTAAATAATATCCATGATCACAGAAACAATTATCAACCTAAATGTATTACTTCTAATATCAAAACACTCGAATGAAGAACATAGGACAGGCCGTTTGAGGCATGGTTTATCTCTCCCATCTTTTCAGAGAATCGAGCGATGATGCAAAGATGACCAAGGCCAAAATATGAAGCGAAGGACGATCCTCAATTAAACTTTTCATAGTCTCAAACAACATAAAATTTTAGGACATTGAGGTGGTCCGTCTAGCATGACGTAAATCCTCACATTATCTTTAGGAGTTTGCATGATTGTATATTGTGTGATATAAGCCCTAATTTTATTTATGATCTTGAGGTTGTTCGTTCGGTATGATATAAATCCTCCTATCTTTCTAGGATATTTTTATGAGCGTATATCATGCAATTGTAAGCCCTAATCTTTAAATAAACTACAGAAGTAAAATATCAAATAACATCTCTTCCAAATGTAAAGCCAAATAATAAGATAGTTTGGGAAGTCGTTGATGTTTTCCTCATGATCTATGACATCCCCTAACTTTCACTCCTTCGGTTTCCAAAATAATTGTTCCATGTTGAGTCATTTTCACCTGACTTACCTATGTCCAATCATGAAAACTAAACTTTAAATTCTTGAATACGAAACCTCAATCTTAATCGAGAGTTTTCTTAAGTGACTTCAGTCACTTGAGATGTAATTAACTATAAGGGCTTGCGCTTATAAGAGAACTAGTAACTCAGATAATCTAAACCTTATTTAATCCTTATACTAAATAGGGGAATGATCGGTTGAAAATTTGGCAGACTAAATAAATATAATAATTTTTTTGATTTAAATAGTTGAGACTATTATCAAGAGATATTATCATCTTTTTAGATGGAGTATTATTTGTGATATCATGTTCGATTATTTAAACTATTGAATATATGAGATATGTTTGGTCTCATTTTTCAAGAATCAATATACTCTTTTCAAAATCAAAATTACATATATATTAAATTAAATTATCCTCATTTTCAAAAAAAAAAACCAACTGATCAATATCAAAAAATGGTTAGTAAGAAATGGTGGTTAGTTTACAACTCTAGTTATCTACACTTATCAGTCAATCAATCTGCTTTTATTCATTAAAGAGGCATCACTGACAATATGTTGTTGGTACAAGAATTAGTAAATGATCTGGGCCTTAAATGCAGAGGGGGTAACTTAATTGTAAAGCTGGATCTAAAAAAATCCTATGACACTATAAGTTAGGATTTCATACAAGTTGTGCTTAAAGGAAGATGATTCAATTCTATTTTTTGCAAGTTTATACAAGGTTGGTTGGAGGAAAACTATTACCAGGTATTAATCAATTACCAAGCACATGGTTTGTTCTCCTCTTGTAGAGGAATAAAGCAAGGAGACCATCTTTTACATACTATCTTTATTCTGCCTTTTGATTATTTCTCTAGAATAATCAATTCTATGTAGATGGCACATTCTTCTACATAATAGAAAAATATGGCTAGAATGATGATAGGCCACTTAGCCTATGCTAATGATGTGATCATTTTTACTAATGCTAGCAAAACCTCTATAAAAAAAGGTTATATCCATTGCTTCTCACATTCCAGGAAACATCAGGAATGACCTTTAATTCTAAAAAATGCCAATTATTCTTTGGAAATCAAATAAGCAACTTTGAAGGTTTTGGCTCATTAATATATTGTCTTATTTATAGTCGTGCTTCCTTTGAAATATTTTGGGGTCCATTTGTTAAAAGACAGGAGGAAACAATTACAATTTGATGAAGTGGTGGAAAAAAAACAAAAATATAATTAGTGACTGGACAAGCTCTCATCTATCATTTGGGGGGAAAATTACCTTGCTTAAAGGTGTTATAAACTCCATTCCTTTATATGTTCTACAGGTACTTAGAATAAAAAAAGGCACACAAATGCTGCTTGAAAGATTATTCAATAAATTTTTATGGTTGGGGAGCATAGAAATAAAATTTGGTCCAGTTGGAAGGTTTTGTGTAAACCTATCCATGTTGCTGGGCTTGGCTTCCGACAATTACAAAACTTTGTTGTTGTGAATTGTAATATTTTGGCTTAAATTCAGAGAGTTGGATTCATTGTGGGCTAGATATATGCAAAGTAAATATTACAAAGAATATCATCCATTGGATGTTAACTTCAAGAATGGTGATTCCAAGACTTGGAAAGACATGTAAAGAACTAGAGAAATTGCAGAGAAGTTCATTCATTGAAAGCTCTGAGAAGGTAGCCTACCTTTTTGGCAAGACAATTGAAAATTGGATGATTTGTCTGCCTTTGATAGCAGGGTTTGGAGAAATTAACCGTGATTGAATGTTGGCTTGAGGATGGTTGGAATGTTGAAAAAATTATTAACTTAGCTGGTAAAGATGTAGCTACTTCTGTCTCCAAGATTTTTTTTATAGAGTTGTCAAAGACAATTTGTTGATTAAAAGCACTCATTCATGTTCCATTAATAAAACTATCTACTCTAATTTGCATGGTTGAAGAAATCTGGATTAGGTGGAGTGGATTTGGAATAAATACTTGTCCTCATCCATGTCCTTCTTCATTTGGAGGGTACTCAATCGGCTGATTCCAATGAATGATATTCTTAAACTAAATGAGTTGAGAATCCCTTCTCAATGTTTGCTTTGCAAAACTGAGCAAAGCATAAATCATATCCTTTTCAAATGTTACTTTTCAGTGAATATTTGTCAATTTTTGGGTGAATCATGTCAATTTTTTGATTCAACTATTTTGTTAGATATTTTGCATAATGGTAATGATCCACCATGGTACTTACATGGGAATTTGAGCAAAATTAAGCAATTAGCTAAATTAATAGTTATAAATTTGAGTTACATCCTAAGGGAGGGCAATAAACCAGCTAATTACTTAGCTAAAGATGTTGTCATAGATGATTCAGTATGTTTGAAGCCAACCCAGACAAATACTTGAAAATGCTACTGAATGGGGATAAATTAAACATACCACGGGTGAGATACACGTTTACATAGAGCTCAACATCATTGTGCTTGTTACATGGGTATATTGCTTTTTGGAATAGATTTCCTTGTACTTTTTGGAGTAACTTTTTTATTAATGTATTTTGGTGTTTGTTGTGTGT
>NW_018237361.1:0-354 GCF_001263595.1 Phalaenopsis equestris | reverse complement strand
AAAATCGTATTTTGAGGGTAAAAGACCAAATTTTAGGGACGTTTTAATGATGAGTCAACCTGAATAACACCTGAGTAAGTCGGGCTGACGACGTTAAACCAAGTGCTTTATGGGAGGCAACCCATAATTATCTTTATTTTTATTGTGGTTATGGCAGTTTTTATTTGAAATTATATAGTAGTTTTTATTTGAAATTATCATTAGTTTGTGGTAGTATTGAGCTCTACTACTCTTATTTACCCTTAAATCATCATAAAAATTGGATCCCTAGAGAAAGATTAGAACGCATTCAGACCAGAGTGAAACTATGCAATTTTTTCCTTGGGCGCCGACGGTGGGTTTTTCTTGAGAGTC
>NW_018237360.1:0-688 GCF_001263595.1 Phalaenopsis equestris | reverse complement strand
AAGTGAGAGATTTCTTCCTCCTTGCTACTTCGAAAAGGAATTTTGTGTGCTGTAAAGAAAGGAAGAGATTCAGAGGAAGTTCAAAGAGTGTTCTTGGAGAGAAATTAGAGATAAATTATTTACTTGTTGTAGTTTTTATGACTTTGATTTTATATATGAATTCTGAGTTTTGTTGTGTTTTTCCGATGAGATCTGTGTAGTTTTCTCTGTCTTTCTCCTTGTCTCGAGATTTGTGAAATGGTGATTTGAATTGGTGAAGCCATGAAAATGTTTAGAAAATTGTGATGATCTTTTAACTTAGATTTTAATTTACTTTCAATCTGTCCAATTGATTTGTTAAAATATGTTGAGTTTTACAACTAAAGTGAAGCTTACATCCAAGATTCAGGGCGGTCAAAGCCCTTCGAAGTTGGGTGCGAATAAATAGGGAAATATTATTATGGGGCGAAGAATTGGAGATTTTAGAGTGACATACTAAAATTCTCAATTAGGTCCTATCATTTGGGTGCTGATGTGTAGATGTTAGTCCTCGGGAACGTGGGAGCTCCAAAGTGAGAGCCGGTATCCTCCCAGCCTAGCCGCAGAATCAGTAACCAAGCATAGGATTAGTTAATATTCTTTATGCTTAGACCAAAGGGTAAAGAATATGCATCCTCCTAATTGGCACAATATAAATTGAACTAATTCA
>NW_018237359.1:0-325 GCF_001263595.1 Phalaenopsis equestris | reverse complement strand
ATTTCAACGCAAGTTTCGTATAAATAAATCTGACGCTAATACGACGCGATAACTAACACAAATTATTTATGTTAGAATATTTTGACGTAAATTAGAAGGAAATAATATTACCGACCCCCAAATTAAAGTAAAAAAATCTGACATAAATCAGATTCAAATCAAATAATAACCCTTAAATATCGTTAGATTTACGTTCAATTTGTATTTGATATGTTCGATACAAATATGATTAATACATGTAGTTTCAAAAAGTTGTTGTAGCTGTTACAAATTTATATTATTTTCAAAATGTATGACCCTATTTTTATATATGCCACCACACTTT
>NW_018237358.1:0-5587 GCF_001263595.1 Phalaenopsis equestris | reverse complement strand
CCAAAGGAAATGCATATGATGGCTCTCAGACTCTTAAAAAATGCTCTCATATACATTATTGGAGAATAGGGGAAGGTGTATGCTTAGCATCGGATTTATGTAGGAGTGATTTTGAGTAAGATTTTTGTCATTTCTTTGTATGTAAGGAAGGGAGTGATTGTAGTCAAGCAAGGAAGGCATTTTTGTGGCGATCAAAACTTCGTAACATTGATTTCTTTCTATCATTTTTTTCATTCCTTTTACTCTTATATTTTTGTTTGATTAATTAAATGTTCATCATATTTTTATTTCAAAGCATGCATAACACCTAAATACTCTCTCTGACTTGGATTGGAACACTTTTACATCTAAAAAAGTCCAAGTTAGATTTTTTAACTTTTGAATGATGAAGTTGTTGTTTTAACCTTCTAAACTTAATTTAAATCTAAACTGGCCATTTGAATAGTTAAACTTACTTATAATTTAGGATTATTAGAAGGAAAATATAAGTATAACTAGGTTAAAATATAAAAAAATTTACTGCAATAGGAATATTATTGATAAATTCTTACATTTTTTTTTTGGGAAAGTGGATGCCCGAGAATTCTTACAGGGTTAGAAAAATCTAATTATAGTATGGGATTTTACAACTTATTATATCTTGGAAGAGAGTAATGAGTATTATATCAAGATTGAAAGCTACAATAAAAAAAATTAATTGGAGGAATTTACACTTCATTAAACTAATTCAAGGGAGGCATTCATACAATTTAGATAACTCTTTTCATTTAATATAGATTTTTATTTTGAAATTAGAATTTTAAACACTTTAAAAAGCTAAAAAAATATTCAAACTTTTGAACTAAATATAGAATTTGTAAACTAATAATTGGATTATTTGAGAATTTAACTTGTTCCTTATAAGATCAATATACAAACTTATAATCCGTATACTTCTTGATTGATATATATACTTGCGTGATATTGAGTTCTTCACTGCATATTAGGATAAGAGTCTATAGATGATTTACAATGGAGGATAAAAAGTACTATCTTAGGAAGTAGAGAGATGGGAAGGATCTCACCCACCTCAAATGTGAAATTCTGGTATAAGATCCTTTCCTTAGTTCGTGAGAGATTAGAGAATAAATGCGCTTCTAATGGGTTCATAAGAGCTCTAGCTTTAACAAACAATACATGGATAAGAGAAGGGTGTCCCAGACCCAAGGTGGTGCTACCCTTAATCTTGTACAATATTGAAGTGTGTTCGATATTAATTATATATATGGACATATTCTATTGAATGCAAAAGTTTAGGTCTACCTTATCCTTGGTTACCACTTTGATATTTGTATTGGGCAGTAGCTTGACATAAATAAAGTAATGCTAGGCCTTTGCCTCAGTGATCATTATCGAGCCAAAAAAATAATAAGCCTCTAGGCATAAGTAGATATCTAGTTATAAATCTTATGATCTCTTGATAATTGGGGCCAATATTAATGTAGGCAGAATACTCATCAAAGTTTTATCCTGTAATCCATACATAAAATTTATTGTAATAGAATCAAGGAAAACCCACTTTCCCTAAACAAATACTTTTGTTATCTTTGTGTTCCTTTGTGTTTGCAATGAATTCTCAGACCACAAGCATAATGGTTGCCTCATGTTATAAACAAAATTTCCACATCTTCTACTAACTATGAGACATTGAATCCTACCTAAAGGGTTGAGGAAACCTCACTTCGATATGAGCTTTTTGTGAATCAAAACTTTAATTTCCAAGTAGACCAAAATCAAATGATGAAACTAATAAACTTCTTAGAATTAAATGATGAAGAGGGATTTTTCTACCCATGGTATTTAGATCCCTTTCTAAAGAAAAGGAAAAGGAGGATATAGAAAAGATAAGAAAATGAGTGCACCTTTGATCTTTATAACCCCTAAAAATCCATGATATGTCTCAAAAAGTTAATACCAAATGAAAGAGACATTGGCCTTTATCTATAAAAATAAACACAATGTTTTAGCATTGGAGTGGTGTGACACAATGCTAGAAGAAGGCAAGGTAGGACTTAACAACTTTGAGGCTGTAGCAACGCAACACCTTGGGTAGGTAGACAAGCATTGTAATGTCCTATTAGAGAGCAAAGTGTTACAGAGGAAATAATCAAAACAATACTATAAAGCTTAAGGGTGATGCATATGTGCTAAACTCATGGAATCTATAGCACCACAATACCATGTCAGGTCAAATGATAGTTAAGAACTGTTACTTTGACATAAATTAATGTATGTTATAATAACAAATATCATTATCAAAATATTAGGGGGTCATCAATGAAATTCATGCAACATTGGGATGCTAAGAGAAAATAAGATGGTGCCTCCTTCCTTAAATCCAAATGATTTAGATGACACACGACAAAAGCTTAGATCAAAATTGTGGCGCTACACATGAGACACTATGCTGCTCTGAAAAATGGGTCAAAAATCTAAATTTGGGTGAATACCATGTGACACATGGCAAATTACATGTCAAAATAAAGACAAACAAGTAACATGACACAGCACTGTGGTGTTATCCCATGAGTGCTTTGACGCTTCAAACTAAGCTTGTGGTGTTGCTAGGGAAGCATTGTGATGCTTAAACTCAGGCACACCAAATACATTTGAAATCTTCTTAAATCACTCACACGAAATTCATACACATCACATGTAGAGATAACACTCAAGTGCAAGAAAACAATATAATAACAATTGGGTTACCTCCTAAAAAATACTTAAATTTATGTCATCAGCCTATCAATGCCAACTTTTGCTTGAGATGACTCAACTCAATAGTTTTCCAACACTCACATCCCCCTCCTAAATAAGGCCTAAATATTTGATCTTTCACTTTAAAATTCCTTCCTATTCTTAATCTTTTCTCTAATTCGGCATATCTCTACTACAATAAATAAGCTTGACCATCCAGACTTTAACATTTGAGGAAATAATTTCAACATAAAACTGAATAATAATACATCATGTCCAGACTAAAATTATTTCTTATCTGATTGTGTGTTTTTTTAAATTTATTTTGTATAAATCTTGATACTTTCATAAGTTTGCGTTATAATTTATTGTTGACCTCATTTTTGGTTGAGGTCTAGTTTTTTCCTCTTTAGTAGCATAGAGTTTAGCCATAGAAATTTCTTATTAACTATTCCTAGAGGACTAGAAAAGGAACCCTAACAATTAGAAATTCCAAACCCTTCTTTGCTCGACCTGAAGTTCCACATATTGTTCCTGACCTCTAACGCTAAATAGGTAGGGTCAATATGAAGGAGCTCAAGGGGAGTCCCCCATAGGATGGTCAGACCTTCGGACTAGCCCTGGGTAATCTGGTTTTGGTGGGGCTAACTTGCACACACTATACTTTCTCACATAGCCTAGATCCTATGACCTCTTAAGTTGGT
Source organism: Phalaenopsis equestris (assembly GCF_001263595.1). Taxonomy (NCBI): domain Eukaryota; kingdom Viridiplantae; phylum Streptophyta; class Magnoliopsida; order Asparagales; family Orchidaceae; genus Phalaenopsis; species Phalaenopsis equestris. The sequence goes on along the minus strand of NW_018237358.1, from coordinate 2,150 downwards.
CTCCTGACTTCTTTTGTAGATGACCTTGTACCCCTAGTCTTTGGCTAAGAGGGTTAGAACCAACACATTGAGCATCCAAAATGAGTCCTCATATGACTCCTATTGGTTTAGTATAGCTTCATGGCTTTTTGGCCTATTTTGGCCCAAAATCACCAAATTACCAAAATACCACTGCAATCCCATTCTTTGCCAAAAAATCCCAAAATTACCCAAAATATCCAAATTTGCCCAAAAATCATGTCAAACCCCTCACCACTACCTAAATTGACCAAAATTCACAAAAAATTACTAAATTTCCAAAATACCCCCAAAATTGCCCAAAATTACCAAAATATCCCTCATGACTTAAAAATTCCAAAAATTCCAAAATCTTCCCAAATATTCCCAAGTTCAATTTTTTATTGTCAATTTGACCCAATTTGACCAAATTAGTCCAATATGACCAAAAACCCCAATTTGCCCTTAAAGGCACAAATGTCCTCAAATTAGCCTCAATCTTAGCTCATTTGACCCCAACCTTGCCCAATTTCAATTACAAATCAAAATTAAGCATCCCCAATCTTATTTTAAACAAAATTCAAGCCCAATTTGGTCCAATTGCAAGCCCAATTTTATTCAAATAAAAAAAGGCCCAATTTTGACCATATGCCTAAATCCATCAAATTAGCTCATCAATTCAACTCAAAATCACTTGAAATTTTGTCAAATTTTTCATGAAATTCTCCTAAACCAAACTCAACATTCAATTAGCCCAAAATTTTGCCCAAACTCAATTTTCATTTTAAAAGCCCAAGCCCACCACATTTAATTTCAAAAGTCTAAATCTAAAGCCCACATGACAATTCTTTGTTCTTCATAACCTTCAAGAAGTCAGTCCGTACTCCATAGTTGATTTTCTTGCCTACTACTTGGGATGATCATGCATTTGCCAGAGTTAAGAGAGCATATAATGTCCCGATTAAATTTCTTAAACAATATTCTTGAAAATTGAACATTAAAATCATAAACGTGTGAGCTAATATTTAATGGAGAGTTTTCTAAGATCTAATAACTTATAAGATATAATTATTATAAGGGTTGAGTGAGATGAGTGAACTAAATAATAATAATAAGAAATATAATAATTAAAAAATTATTTTCTTGTTTATAATTACAAATTATGTTATTTTTGGCAAAGGATGAATTGGAGCTAAGATCATGAACTTCAGTTGTCGCTCTTTGGTGACGTCCATTCAACCTCCCAATGCTACATCTAGTAGGAAAAGAGGTAAGAAATGGGGAGCACATAACATTGGTGCTGTGCCTATAGCATCACAATGCAATAGCAGCACGTCAGTGCTGGATGTGGAGCACCTTAGCGTTAGCCAGAAGGAACATTTGTTCAAAAGCCTGAGCGCATATATAACACCATAAGTAGCTTGACATAAATTTTCAAGCCTGTTGGGGCAGTTAACCAAGGCGGTTTGAAAAATTATCATATGTGCACACTTGCTGACAAATATATATATATAGGGGGGGTTAGACTTAGGTCCGTTTGGGACAGCTTATAAGTGAGGGCGGTGTTTTGAAAACGCTGCCGTACTGTTTGGTTCGCGCGTTTCACTAGCTTATCCGAAGCTGGATTTGAGTGTGTGTAGAGAGGGAGAGAATATGAGTATTGGAGAGAGGGTAAATGAGAAAAGGAGGGAACAAAAGAGAGCAAATTTCAAGAAGAGTTTTTTTTTTAATTTTATTTCATGATTCTTTCTTTCCACATTATTTGTATTTGTAGTTCCTTAAATTCTCAAAGTATATTTTCTTAAATTCCCAAAATTATATATATATATATATATATAATATATTTAAAAGTAATGATCAGATGCTATTATAAGATCTTTCAACCACTCCTAATGTGCCTAACAATTCGAGTACCGCCTTCTTAAGGCCAATTGTGTCAGAGGGGATTCAAACTCCCGTCCTGAGGGGACTTGGTTAAATTATGAAAAACAACATAATTTTCTCATCTTCATTTTACACACACACATACACACACACACATGTACGTATGCTTACAATATTTTCGTTTGACCAAATCATCAGTTTTGCATGTTACTGAGAAGATTTTGAATAATATACAGAAATATGCTTCAAAGAATTTGGTGACAAAGAAA
>NW_018237357.1:4128-5136 GCF_001263595.1 Phalaenopsis equestris | reverse complement strand
TGAATTGTTGGACCCCTTTTGGGTTTGTGCACTTGCAAAGTTACATGTAAATATGATATTGTAATTTTTTCTTAATGCACGGGATTATATATATACATACCACCCAATTCCAGTATTTACAAATCGAACCCCTAAACTTTACTTTTTTTACTTTTATAACCTCTAAATCATTCATATCACATCAAAAAGTACCACTACTTACTTTTTAGAAAGTAACATACATCTTTTCATGGATAGAAAAAATGACATACATGTACAAAATTAAAGTTCAGATGTTAGATATGTATATACATAGGAATTAAGTTGTATGTGCTAAATACAGCTATGTTAGTGGTTAACGTGCTCGATGGTTGGTCATGGTGGAGGCGGGAGGAGCGCCTTCCGCCAACGCTACTCCACATATCAACGATGCACAATTAATGTATGACAAAGATCTTTTTGCGATTGCTTCTCTCATCACAATACTTCTCTTGTCACAATGCTTGTCATTAAAGCGCGTGAGATAAGGGAGAAGAGCTCATTTATACAGTACATTTAAATATGCTAAATAAGTAATTCTTTATTTATTGCTCCATACTTGCCCCGACTGAACCACCTGAAGATAATATGAAGGCTCCTCAGTTGACCATGCCCATGACTTCCTCTCAAACTCTAGTTCATTCATCTCGTTCGTTGGGTGATAGGATGCCCCTCGCTTGGTCTCTAATAGCAGTATTTGTCATTCAACCTCTATGTCAGTTGGCTTGTCAACTAAGCAAACAAGCTAGTAGAGACATGTGACACTCCCCTTGCCTTGACGTTAATCTTTTCCTCGATTAATTAATTTAGTTCATTGACTGATCTAAGTACATGCTGATCGCAGGCTCACTTCATTTGTCGTGTACTTTTATTTTTCTTCAAGATCACAATCCTGTCACATATCAATATCAATAGTTAACTTCTGGCGTATTTGCATACATACCAGCCAATTTTTATATATTTATATATAGAACACCTAATTTTTTTTTT
>NW_018237357.1:0-3727 GCF_001263595.1 Phalaenopsis equestris | reverse complement strand
CCACGAACAGCTCTTTGTTCGCTCGTGTTCGGCTCGTTTTAGCTCGAAATAAAAAAAATAATAATATATAATTATTTATATAATAATATATTGTATATATTTATATCTAAGTTTAAATAGTAACACCTCATGTGATAATGCGGTTATTGCATTCTTTTGCATATATTTGGTCCAGGTTCGAATCCAAAACTTTATATCTATTTTTTTTCAATTTGATTTTAAAGAGTCAATTTCGAGCCGAACACAAACACTGTTCACGAGCCGATTTCGAACACAAGTCAATTTCGAACACGAGCAGTTTCGAACGAGCCGAACACGAGCCAAACCCGAACTCGCTCAAACTCGTCTCGTTTACTGTCCTCCTCATCAGCCGACTAGTTTAAAAGCTATCTTAATATAAAATGCACTGAAAATGAATTACAATTTAAGATTTTAAGTAAAAAAAAAATTAAAATTAATAAAAATTTACTTTTTTACTTTCTTATGTCACATAATTTCTTATTATTTCTCTTTTTTTTTTTTTTTGCTTCTAAAAATGCATTTTTTTTTCTTAATTTTAGCAAATCATTACAATATAACAAAAGAATCACCATCAATAACAACCAATAATGTTTGAAGCTGTCAAGAAATGATAACTATGAAATTACTGTTGCTAAGTATGCAGCATGGTATAAAGATAGATATATTATTGTAATTTTGAAATGATATTGCAAATATATTTTTTTAAAATTAGCACATTTTATAATTTTATTAAAAAATATCATAAAACATAAAATATTTAGAGGAATATCAAGGGTTTTTTATATAATATTTCTTGCTAAAGCTCTTGTTGATCTTTGTTAATATTTAACATGTAAAAATCATATCATTTTGATTAAAATATTTTCATGAAGAGTCCTTTGTATTTGTCCAGTTTGCGTTCAAAATAAGATATTGATCAAGCTGAATCAATTGAACTGGAGTTTAATTGTATTGTTTAGCTTTAAATAAATTGAAATATAGTCTTCAATATTTTGAGATCTTTTAAGCTTTAAGAATTGAATATTATATATATAATCAGTATTTGGCAGGGGCCTAAATGCTGATTTTCCATGCGCTAAGCCCCATTATGAGAGCCCGTGCTATGTGTTGTTTAATCGAGAACCCCACGCCACGGGGGATCGAACTCCCTGACCTAAGGGGACCACGTGTCCGTGGAGAGAGAGAGAGAGAGAGAGAGAGAGAGAGAGAGAGAGAGAGAGAGGTACCGTATACCCAAACTTGTTAGTTGTAAGTCCCCTAAGGTTGGGGGTTCGAATCACTCTATGGCGACGGTCGCTTTATGGAGGGTGAAACTCGAATTGTTAGGCACATTAGGGGTGGCTGAGCGCTCGTATCATGTCCTCTGGCCATTCCTATGATAAAATAAACAAAAAAAAAATTGTGTAAATATAGAGAGAGAGAATTCTAATTTATGTAGATAATGCAAGATTTTCGCATGCGTTATAAAAAAAAATTGTTGTAAATATTTATATTTTAATTTTTCGGCCTATTTCATTGCACATATGTCCCAGTTATTACAATTATGCTCAATACAAGCAAATTATATTATTCTCAACGTGACTAAAATTGATTATTACAATTACACTCAATATTTTTCCGAGAGAATTAACATGAATCATTGATTTTGTTATTGGTTCATTGCAATAGATATATGGAGATATGATCACTCAGCTTTAGACTCGAGCCTAACATAATCATTAGGTCCATAAGGCATGACCAATTCAGACAAAAATCATTTTTTCTCTTCGGATTATAGCACGTATCCTTACGAAATTGATCATTGTATCATATATGTATGGTTCCTATATTTGATTTTGTGTAATGCTCATGACTATATTCTTTCATTATTTTATCTAAGTCCTTTATATCTTCCTCCATTAAAGACAACATCCTAGCCATATGGCCCTAATCTCCAATAATAGCCATTTGTGGATTCCTTGGAACACTATATTTGGTTAGTCAAATGCAACTATTGCAAGTTTTACGTTATACATTTGAGCTAGCTAGACATTTGTTAAAGCCAGTTTAACTTAAGAATGAATCTTTGGTCATATTAATTTCTATATTTAGTAACCGTTATGTCAAGATATACTCCTTGAACTTTAATTAGGATGGATATAAAAATAATTGAATTTTTATTGAGAACAGTATATTTAACCATCCTAACAAGCATCATTTGATGGTGCCCGAGTCACAAATGTTTGATCTTTGTTGTATGTGATAAAACTGAGTGTGCACACGTGCGCGTGCGCGTGCGCGTGCTAGCATATGTGTGTGTGCATGTGTGATGTGTGTTTTCATATTCACACATTTTTATATGCATATATATGCATGACAACATGTAGATTCATAATTTATTTTTAACTTTCAAGTATATTATATGACCATGAATAGCTCATATTCGACTTAATAATTTAACGAATCAAATCAAAATAGAAAGTTCTGACTTATTTTCTTAACGAGTTAAGCCAAACAATCTCTATGGACTGTGCTAACTAAAACTCGGGGCATATATATCCATGCAAGTCGTACATTTCAAAGTGTGACTATGAGTGAACTCATTATATTAATATGAACTTTTAGTCATTCAAAATATACATATAAAGTGAAAAGGTATTTTCTAATGAACCTATCACAATCTCTTGAAGTGAGGGTGATTTTAAAATATTTCGAAGCTTTTGATCATCCTTGAAGCTAGTAGCAAAGATAACTAAATTGGCTTTATAGGCACAGATTCACCTTCCAATATTACACAATCTTAATAAAAATCAAAGCTTTTTGAATTTTTCAACATAATGCTCTCATTTTTCACCCTCTCATAGAATTTTTCAGATAATATTTCAAATAATGTGGTGCTCATTGCTTCAAAGAACAGTTTAAGATGTTTTTCTCTTAACATTCTTGAATATGCATTCTAAGAAAAGACTTCTTTAATTTTAGAAATAAAAAATCTATCCCAAGGCAAGCCAAAGAGTTGAAAGTTTGTCCATGGTCATTCAAGCTTCAACAAATGCATCTTACGGTGGTATACAATTAAAATCCACTAAAAAACAAGTATAATAGAAGTTCCATTTTCCCAACCATATCATTATCTTTATCACACTTATATTGATTAACTTCACCCGGTTCATGAAACCCGTTTCGTGATTTTTTTTCTAGATTATGACTTAAATGACAAATTAATTTAATCAAAACTAACCATAGTTATTAGAGCAATCGGGCCAATCGATTTCTGGCGACTAATTCAACTATTGAGCACATATTCGTCAACAGATACCTTCAAAGTAAGAAGACCATGACCCTTGATGCGTGTAAGAGAATTCATGGCGGTAGAGTGATTAATTAACTTCTTAGCATCGTACGAGAACCCAACACATATCTACGTACGGAAACACTACAAGATTTTTACGTGAAAAACTCAGAAAAGGAAAAAAAACTACTGGGACTCACCCAGTTGAAAAGTTCTACTATAAAATAGAGATTAAAAGAACAATCCATTGTCTCACGAGCATGAAAGGGTTACACAGTCTCTCAAGTTACAACATCAATGTGCAAAAAGACCTGTGGCCTCGTAGTAGGGAGCGATCGCAAGGAGTAACAATTAGGGTTTCAATGTATCATCTTTGAGGTTGGCACAACGTTCGAGATGCTGTGTCGCTTCATAGGAGTGGGCGGCAGGTGACAA
>NW_018237356.1:0-803 GCF_001263595.1 Phalaenopsis equestris | reverse complement strand
TTGGGAAGGAAGGCCCGGAGAAACCGAAACAGGTTTCTTAGAGCCCAGCAACAGTTTGTTACTTCTACTATCTCAGTCCCAATCCATGAAGATTCCCCTGCTGCGATCTCGGACCCTGTGGTCCTGGTTCCCTCTGAGGTTGATCCTTCCCCCAAGTTGGGTAGGAAGGCCCGGAGAAACCGGAACAAGTTGCTTAGAGCCCAACAGCAGGCATTTACTTCTACTATTTCGGTTCCGATTCACGAAGAGTCTCCGACTCCCACAGATCAGAACCCATTTTCTGTGCTTTCTGGTTGTCAAGATTATGTCCCTGCTAGGATTGCCAGGAAAGTTCACCCTCCTCGTGGTGGTGCAGGTTGTCTCAGACCTGCTGTCTATATTGATAAGGCTACCACAAGCCTGTTATCTAAGAAAATTGTGGGGGTTGTTTCCTCTTTGAGGGGAAAAGGGCCCATTTCTGAGAAGGAGCTCCTCACCCAGATTTCTGAGACATCTGAGCGGACCGTGAGAGAACTCCTTTGCTTCCCTCACCCTCGAGGTCGTCGTAGTAGGACGTGGGCTTCAACCCGTCGCTCTACTACTCGCCGAGGGGGGCTTCCTCCCGTTGCACATGGGGTTAGGCCTACCGGGGTGTTATCAGGAACCCCTAGCGTGGCGCTCAATCCCAATGCACCAGAGTTTGTTCCTGCTGTCAAGTCTACTGTTGTAGCGGCACGATCCGCACCTGTTGTACCTGTGATGTGTTTGCATGTTGCATATGTGTGGTAATATGTTAGGGCGTTCTTCTGCAGAGAGCCATGCCT
>NW_018237355.1:0-219 GCF_001263595.1 Phalaenopsis equestris | reverse complement strand
ACTGTAATGTAAATCAAACCTGTATATTTGGGAGGCCTGCTGCTCCTTTAAAGTAGTTAGTATTCACTGTATAAATAAAAGAAACATCGTCTGGAAAACTCAAAAAAATCGACAAATAATCTACGACGTAAATCTCAGGAAAATTAACGAGTAACAATCCAAATAAAACTATCAAAACATCAGGAAAATCCTGGAGAAAAGACCACGAGTGCTTTATCC
>NW_018237354.1:824098-824327 GCF_001263595.1 Phalaenopsis equestris | reverse complement strand
AAACGGGGACCCGCCAAATTGATTCCCACTTGGCGATCGCAGGACGTCCGCGTCGAGCTGGTGAATCGAGTATTCAGCCAACTGGGTGCTATCCAATGAAAAAATATTACATCAGTATGTAGAGTAACGTGCGTACCCACGTGCGTACCCAATGAAATCACGCCACGATACCTTACGAGACGTAGAAAAAAAACGGCGCAGGGACACGCGGGAAGGGTCCCCCCGGCGC
>NW_018237354.1:812233-812637 GCF_001263595.1 Phalaenopsis equestris | reverse complement strand
TCTTTCAACAGCAGAGTATTTCATAGATTTCGCAATGTTAAAAGTCAGTTCTTGATCATTAACTCTCATAGTTAATTCTTTTTTTTGAACATCTATCATAACTTTTCTAGTAGCTAAAAATGGTCTTCCTAAAATGATATGTATTTCTTTATCTTCCTCCATATCTAAAACAATGAAATCCACAGGAAAGATAAATTTATCAACTTTTTCTAACACATCTTCTATAACTCCCTCAGGATATGTAACTGAACGATCTGCTAATTGAAGAGTTACAGATGTAGGCGAGACTTCTCCTAATCCTAATATTTTAAAAATTAATAAAGGCATAAGATAAATGCTGGCTCCCAAATCACATAAAGCTCTTCCATAAAATTTTTCACTGATAGCACACGGTATAGTGAAAC
>NW_018237354.1:811170-811829 GCF_001263595.1 Phalaenopsis equestris | reverse complement strand
ATTTGTTCTTTTCCTTAATCTTTAGGATTTGGTTCCACAGTACTAGGAAAAGTTCCTAATGTTCGGTTACTAAGCGCAGTAGCGATATGCCCTAATTGATTTTCAATATTCTTAATAGCAGTTCCTTATATTTGTAATTGATTTCCTTTAATTTGTAATTGATTTCCCTGATTCTGCAATTGTTGACCCATGTTTAATATCAGCTCTTCCATAGACAACTTCTCCTTGATTTGAGTGTTACTATTAAATCCTGGTAGATAAGAAGGTCTATAGTTAACATTTCCTGGCCTGCTGCAGTCCTCTTGTTATTTGCTTTGGGTTCACTGGGTTGTTTGCCCATTGTTGATTTTTGTTTTCCATTGTATCAGAATTTCTAGGTTCTCTTCTCAATCTTCTAATTTTTCTAACAGTGCATTTTAATTTCGTAAGATTTTCAGTAAGATTTTCAGGTCCAAATTTACGCATATAATTTCAAATCAGTACATAGTAATAAAACTAACTAAAAATGAAAATAAGTTGCAATTCAAGTAAAAATTTTCTAATAATCCTAATTTGTCCGTCACTCTAATTGTGATTTTTTTTTACTCACTCCCCGGCAACGGCACCAAAAACTTGATCGCGACTTTATATATGCTTAAAAATATAAGTATTTAATACTG
>NW_018237354.1:802602-810320 GCF_001263595.1 Phalaenopsis equestris | reverse complement strand
CACCAATTCAAATCACCATTTCACAAATCTTAAGACAAGGAGAAAGACAGAGAAAATTACTCAGATCTCATGGGGAAAACACAACAAAATTGGAATTCATATATAAAAGCAAAGTCATTCAAACTACAACAATAAATAAACTTATCTCTAATTTCTCCCCAAAAAAACTCCTCGAAGTTCCTCTGAATCTCTTCCTTTCTTTATAGCACACAGAATTCCTCTTTGAAGCGGCAAGGAGGAAGAAATCTCTCACTTTCCCTCCACCCATACAATCTCTCGAAGAATTCCTCACACTTTTGACACTCTAATAAATTCTCTATACGCAAATAGAACCTCTCTGACCTCCAGAACCTCTAGAATCTCTCCAGGCTCTCTCAATTTTCGGCCAAAATCTTCTTTTAAAGTTGTGGATGAGCTTTCCCAAGAGTTGTCTAAGCATCCCTTCAAAATTTCCTCACCCAAAGCCTGTTGGGACATAACCCCCAAGCTCGCCGTCGACGGCCTCGAGGGTGTCGTCGGTGGACCTTCTTAATGAATTAATTCTGGAGTCTCGGAAAAATCTCGCCGTCGGTGGGGTCAATGGCGTCGTCGGCACCCTGGTTCAATTCTTCACATTTTGGCCATTTTCGCTCCAAATTTACTCTTTTTTGCATCTTTTTGCTCCAATGACCCTATTTCATCATTCCTGCAACAAAACATCAAAAATACATTTCTTTAAAGTGTAATATCATCAAAAATAATGTAAAATAGGTATGAAAATCTCAACTTATTTTTCTCTGATCATAGTTTGAGCCGAAAAATCATAAAACCATAAATAAGAGCTAGTCTTGAGATAATGCTTCCAGCAGCTGTAGTGGAAGTAACCAAAAAATTTCATACGGCAAAAATTCTAATCCACTCATAAGAGCTACTCTAGAAACATAGTCAGATAACTAAATATAGAGATGGTGGTATAAATGTAAAAACAATAGAAACATCCCCCAGGAAGTGCTAATCCACGCCAAATCCAAATAGTCTTATCCAATTGAGCTTCTAGTAACATATTCAAAACCAAATAAGGAGATGGTGGTATAAATGTAAAACAAAGAATGCATCCCCCAGGAATTCCAAAAATCCTTAGCCAAATCCACGCCATATCCACACAACCATAACAAAAAATGCTTCCAAAAACATAGCCAATAACTAAATATAGAAATGGTGGTATAAATGTAATACAATGAAAACATCCCCCAGGAAGAGCTAATCCATATCCAAAAAGCCTTATCCAATTGCTTCTGAACACATAGCCAAAACCAAAAATAATAAGAAGATGGTATAAATGTAAAACATTGAATGCATCCCCCAGGAAGTCCAGCCAAATTAAAAATAATAGTGAAAGGAGAATGTCGTAGAATGAATAATAAAAAACACAATTCCTGCCCAAAACAAAAAACCAATTACAAAGTCAGGCATTAACATCTGAGGTAAGGAGAATCAAGCAAATCACCATTTAGAAGAGTGCGAAGATGCGACATGGGTAAAGTGCCACAGCTAACATTAGTAGAATTCCTAGCCAAACGAGCTAACCAATTTGCAGGAGAGTTAACTTCTCTGTAGATGAAAGACAAATGAAAAACTAAATTGTATCTATTAATATAATCCCAAATTTGATTTGTATTAGAAAGCAAATCACATTGAGGCATAGCGATATTGCAGAACTCATTCTTAAGCATTTGTTAATCCATCTCAAAAATGATTTTAGTAAATTTAAGTTGAGCCCCAACCTGAGCAGCTAAAAGAAACCCCACATTTCATCCTCCAAAGAAGAGGTGACATAAATTAGAGAAGCAAAATAATAAAGATACTGTCCAAAATGATTCCGAAGGATCCCACCCGCACCAGCCTCACTAGAGATCCAACTGCCATCCATATTAAATTTAACCCGGTCCGTAGGTAGGGGTTGCCATCTGAAGATGGCCATGCTACCCACTTTAGACTGTGTAATATCACCCGACAAAGATAGGGAATAGCAGGCCCATTTGAAATGAGCCAAAATATTATAGACAGTAATATATGGAGCAAACAAATTGTTACCATACTAGCCTCATTCCTCGCCACCCAAATGAACCAAAGTAAAAAAAGGGGAAACCAAAGCAAATTTTTATCCACAGAAATAGCAATTTTCCAAGTATAAAGATAATCCTCAATAGAAGAAGAGAAAAGCCATTTTATATTGAAATGGTTACCGAACATATTCCAAATATCAGCAGCAAAAGGACAAAGAAAAAATAGATGTGCAACCTTTTCGAAGTCCTTTTTACATAAATAACATTGGGACACCATTTTCAAACCTTTAAGCTTCAAAATATCATCAAAAGGCAAAAAATTTAGAAAAAATCTTCATAAGAAAAAGGAGATAGAAGGAGAGATAAGCTTGTTCCAAATAGCATGACTCCACCTCCAAACACTATAGGGATAGATATTATTATAAAGCATTTTGGTAGGGGATAAAGCAGCAGTAGATTTCCATAAAGAAGAATCCTTTATAGTATTCTTTATGGGAAGTTTAGCAATCTTAGCCACCTCATGAGAACCAAAAAGTTCATTTAACTTATTGACTTCCCAATTACCTTGAAGTCAATGATCAGAAATAATTAAATCATTTGGGGTATGTTGCCGCAACATGAGATTGTCACCCAAACCCCATTGATCATGCCAAACCAAGATATTTCCCACACCAACGTCCAAAAAAATAGAGTTACAAGCCAGAGTTCTTGCTTTAAGAATGGCCTTCTAGATTCTAGAGTCACCAGCTTTCCATTGCACAATAGTCGGATGATGATAAGAATAATACTTATGAAAAAGGAATTTAGCCCATAAGGAATCATTGGAGCAAAATTTAAACCAAAGCTTGCACATATTAAAATTAGAGATTTGATTGAGGCTTTTAAGGTCTAACCCTCAGCAGAAATAGGTTTGCAAACTTTATTAAACAAAGTCTATTGCTTTCTAGAATAAGCACCCCACCAAAGAAACTGATTAAAAAGTCTCTCAAGTGAGAGTTGAGTGCTCTTCTTGAGATTAAGTCTTGAGATTTAAGAATTTGCAAGGCGTACAAAGGAATGCTAAATAAAACACTTTTAAGCAAAGTGAGGCGACCTCCATTAGAAAGAAAGATATTCCTCCAATCATCAATTTTATTTTTAATCCTATCAAACACCTCATCTAATTGGGTTTGCCTCTTACGCCCCCTGAACAGGTTGAGCCCGAGATACTTGAGAGGAAAAGAGGTAGATTGAAAGCCAGTAAAAGAAATAGCCCAATTTGCAACGGAGCTTTTAACATTCTTCCCAAAGAAAAAAATTACATTTTTCTTTGTTAAACTGTAACCCAGAAGCATGTTAAAATTCCTCAAGAACCAGCATCAAAACCTTGATGGAGGTTTTACTGGCATTAGAAAAAAGAGTAGCATCATCTGCATAAGCAAGTTGACAAACAAGAATCATTGACTTATCATAAAATTGAGTGTACAAATTGTTAAGTTGCATCTTATTGAAAAGACGAGAGAAGTAATCAAAAGCGATGATGAAAATGGTAGGAGATAAGGGGTTCCCTTGCTTAATGCCTCTTTAGGAAGAGCAGAAGCCATAGGAATTTCCATTCACCATCACACTATATACAGGATTCATCAAAATAATCTTTTGCATATATTGGAAAAGATGAATGGAATGAAGTTTGGAGAAAAACATCCAAGAAATTATTGAATCAAATCCAAAATGCTTAAAAACAAGCCTCCGTTCAGAATCTTCAGCCTGTCAAGCCTGAGATGAAGATTTGGCCACAAGATCTATCATTGTCAAAGATAAAGAAGAAGAAGAACACTACCATGAAGATTGATAGCTTGAGGGGTAGGATAGAAGATGCCTCTACTAGATTGGTTGTCTCAGATTCGGGGAAGAAAATCCTTAAACCCCTGACTTTGTATGATTATCTTTTTGCCCCTCTGGGGTTTTATGAATATATTGATTGTGATTTCGGCTACGTTTTAACTATTTATGGTGATGACGTAACTGATTTTGACCAATCTAGCTTTGATTTCGATCCCAAAAATGATCTTCAAATTGTACTTGAGTTTGATGAACTTGCTAACAAGACTGAAGAAAACATCAATGATACTAGCTACAACAACACCAGGAGTGAGAATAGCTTTGACAAACAAAGGAAATTTATGGAACCCTTTTCAGGTTCTTTTAAATATACTTTCGAGATCGTTATATTCCCTTCTTTAAGGTTCTTCTCGAGCCAATCCTTAAAGATGAAACATTCTTCTATAATGTGCCCAAGCAACCTGTGGTACGAGTAATAATTTGGTTGATCCTTCTTGTCGACCTCTTCGAGTTTCTTCGGATCTGGTAGTCTGAACTCAGGCTTCTTCATCAGACTTCTAAACATTTTGGATATGGCTTTATCTTTTTGAAATAATACACCATTTTCTGCACCATTTTCTGTCGTTCTACCATAGATATTCTCTTATTCCCTGTTCTAGGTGATCCTTCTTGAAGCGATTGCTAGCTAGACTGACTATTCTATTTTTGAGTTTGCTGTGATGAAGATTGATGAGGACTTTCTGCATATATCTTTACTAGTTGCTTCCCTTTATCGACGGTCGCTACTGTTCCTGACTTCTTTTCAAATACTCTGGTTGCCTTGGACTTCTCGTGGTAATCCATATGTTTGGTTTCTTCTTGAAGACTGCTGGCTTTACAGAGTAGCTTCTCGAAGAATTTGATGGTGAGTTCCTTGAGCATGAAAGCTACTGCCCCATAAACGCTTTTGAATAAAATCTCAATTGTGTGATGTTCTTGTAGCTGAGATTCATACTTCATGCTAAGGTTTCTCCACCTCAAGATGTAATCCACCAAAGTCTCGTTGGGCTTTTGCTTTTCCATCATGAGCTCTCCTATAGACACATCATGTTGCACTCTAGCAAATATTTTCACAAATAATTGTTCCAGCTCGGCAAATGTCTTAACTGATCCGTTGGGTAAATCAACATACCAAATACCAATCGAAGGTGACAATCGAAGGTGATCCCTGACAAGCTGTTGATGAACTGTTGGAAGAGTAAAGCCTCCCTATTTCTTGTGTTGCCACAACTAGCTCGGAAGTGTGTTATACGTTGTCTGGGATTTCCAGTTCCATCAAATATCTTAAAGTTTGGGGCAACGAAACGCTTGTGGAAGGGTACGGCATCGAATTCCTCCGGATAGGGTCTACCCTTTAAAATCAATGCACCACCCTTAGATTGGGTTAAGGCCTCTCAATCTTGTTCAACCATTTTTTAAATTCCTTCTCCAACATGGCATTCGAGGAAAAATCTTTTTTTGGTTGCTCATCCTTGTTTGCTGAGGTGACTTCTCTTCTTTCATCTATATTATGTATAATTTTTGGTTGGTTGACCTCTGAAGAGGCTAACTGTGGGGGTTGAGATTGTCCTTGAATTGTGGCCATAGCAGTCATGACTTCGGCCATCTCTTCTATTCTTTTATACAGTTGGCTGACTTGCTCATCCCTTGTGAGGATAGCCCTACGCAACTCATCTACAGTGTTCTCTTCGAAGAGAGGTTTATCTCATTCTTAGATGTAGCGGCTCTGATTTTGATAACATGGAAATCCATGAATTCCTCTTCGAGGTAATCATTATAGTCAAAGTCTACATCATCATCAATGAAGACTCCATGTTCCTAAGCCAACTTGGAAATCTCGACACGGATCTTTTCAACTTTTCTCCAATTATTGATTCCTGAATTGCTTTAAGATCTGGAGGACCCTGCTGGACCTCCTCCTCTTGTTCTTCCAGCTAGATGGAAATTGCTGCGACAATGTCAGATACGTGGGACCCTGGCTTCGTTCCATGATCTTGCCCTGCGGGCTCACTGGACTGTATCAGTACAACGACCTTGGGTATCCACACCTTTTTTTTATGGTGATGTCTTGAGATGAAGTGTCTTAGCAGTAACAATTGTATGTCGAAGAGAAGTATGCTCTCCATGGTTCAGACCAACTACAGTATCGGGCAATTTCCTCGTCTTTTCCTTTGAAACATTAGGAATATCTTTGAAGTGGGTGATCGGTAGGATTCTCGGACCCAGTCTTGACTTAACCGGTCGACAACCTGTGGTGCTAGTAGCTGTAGAATCGGGGGTAACTATGGCGGTATCAACTCTGCTTCCCCAGCGAAACCAGACAGGGATGCGAGTAGGAAAATTTTCAGTTGACTTTCGAGATCATTTGATGGATCTAACATCTTTTGAAATATCTTTCTTCATTCGAGGAGATAGTGCATGCCCTACTCATTTAAGTAATTAATTAACTGAACAACCCTCTTTGGCGGCTAGCCTCTGAAAAACTGAACTGACTTGGGTGATAGGAGCGGGCTTCTTCCTCTCCTCACTTTGTCCACGAAGCGATGGTAATGTAGTTATGTAGCGGTGATTTTTCGGATGCTCTCGTATCCATCAGTATTCATTAAAGGATGGAATCTACTTCCCCGTAGAAGTGGATAGATTTCCAGTAATTCCAACTCATCCTGATGGAGATCTTTCTTAACGGGTATCTCCTCAGGAGTCTGGGCTTTAGTGGCCCTCCGAAATCTCTTGTTGTGGTTTCTCCTTTTTGTTCGGGTTAGTGGTGCAGTCTTTGAACTTGATCTGATTTTGAACAATGATGGTGGGACACTTAATCCCTCAGTCGGATCTTTAATAATCATTACTTTTTTCTCCTTAGCAGTAGCGGGAACTGCAGGCTTGGTAGTTGTCGTAGTGGAAATAGTAGTCTTGGCCTTCTTATAAGAAGGAAAGTCCTGAAGACAGATCAGGTTGAACTTAGCAGACGGCTCCTGAACTTCTGGAGTGGTGACTTTCATGACTACAAGTGGCACTTTCTCGAGTATAACCTCGAGGTCTTCAAATATAGCTTCAAACTTAATGGTAGGAGCAACATTGCGGGCTTCATGGCTTGTCGGCAATTTGCAAGAAAAAGTCAATGCTGGGTAGGCCATTGTAGTAGCTTTAAAATAGAAAGATCTGGGGTTAGTTATACGGCTAAAACCTTGTAATCTTAGTGCAAGCACTAAAAATTAATAGAGGTCGATCTGTAGACTGGGTAAGTCTTAGTTTGTGGGAATTTTATAATTTTTCGTAATTTAAAAGTAGAAAATTTTAATTAATTTTGAAGCGAGTGCAGCACAACACAATTTGATTTAATTTGCAAAATAGCAAATCAGACTTATAAGGGAGATATGAAGTGTTTAAGACCCAGTGCGGGACCCATTTAGCAACACATAATGCCCAGGTGGAACTAGTCCACCAACACACCTATTGGGGGTCCGACCCCACATGAAGACTAAACTTAATGGCCTCCTAAACCCCTCTGTTCAAAGGTGATTGAACAGGAAGTCCTTAAGTCCAAGGAGGTTGTCGTACTTTCTCAAGACAAAAATGGGTAAAATATATCAACGGAAGAAGAGTAATTTGGTCCAAGAGGGACATGGACACATTACCGATGTGTGAAGATAATATTTTCTTATTTAAATGGAGAGAAAACTTGTCCCTAGTGAAGTCGCCATAATTTTTCGACACTATTTTGGTTGAAAGAGTTGCTTGTAAGAAGCTGTCGGTCGCCGGAATCGAAATCCTTCGCCCACTTCGGAAGGACATTTTAATTTATATATATATATA
>NW_018237354.1:796462-802424 GCF_001263595.1 Phalaenopsis equestris | reverse complement strand
CTGGGGCCAAATAGTGTTGTACCTAAAACCCTATATCTATCCCGACGGATAAATACAAGACTTGAGGATGGGGCTCGATCAAATAAACTAAGAAATATATGACGTCCGTTTGATCTGCGAAACCATTTTATTTGCCGACAATTTCTCCTATTTAATATGAAGAACTAAATGAGATTTATATTAAGCTGGGTTCGGACGAGCTTCAGACAAGCTTCCTATAGGGACAAACCCCTATAGTTAATTACATCTTAAATGACCAAAGTCACCTAAAAAAACTCTCGATAAAAATTAGGAAATATTATGTTCAAGGATTTCAAAAGGATAGGACTTTTCAAAGAGATCGGAAAAAGAGGTGTAAAAAGGGATTGGGTCAAATTTGGAACATTTTTATTTTTAGAATCCAAAGGAAGAAGAACTAGGGGATGTCATGGATCTAGAGGAGAAACTCGGTGACTTCCCGGTTTATCCTATTGTTTGGCTTCAATTTTGAGGAGAAATTATTAGAATATTTCATTCTTCCAATTTTATTTGTTTAGGGCTTCCATTCGTATGAATCGATCACACGAATAGCCTAAAAGATGTGAGGATTTAGGTCGTGACGTGTGAGGATTTAGGTCGTGACGGTCGTGACGGACGATAACCTCAAAATCTTAAGACGAGTTAGGGCTTAAATTGTACAACAGAGTTGTACAAAGGCCTAAAGATAATGTGAGGATTTACGTTATATAAGCAAACAACCTCAAAATCCTATGGCTTGGTTGTTTAATCGTAAGGAAGGAAGTTGGTTTAGCTGGGGAAAACATGTTTTGCCAGTTTTCTAGGGTATCAAGTTATGATGTCAAATCAGGTGGCCCTATGGTTGAAGTTCTTTAAATGTTATGGGGGATTTTAAAGTTTATTAGAGTGACACCGATTAGAATCTCACGGTTCCCTTGTTCCGGTACCACTATTTTCTATTGGATTCACTTAGTCCAAATAAATTTTTCAAACTCACCTTAATGAGTTTCATACTTTCATTTAATATTTTCATTAAAACAGTGAGAAGCCACGTCAGCAACCATAGGTTACCTCCTCCAAGGGATTCCCAATCATCCGATAGAGACGTCTTAATTTAGTTTCAGTTGTAGTTTTTTGTGATGTTTGTGATTGAATTTTGAATTGTTTTATAATTTGAATGTTTGTGGAGGTGATTTTTGTCTTGGTTGATTTTAATTTTTGTTTTGGGTATTGGTTTTACGGCTATCCTAACAGTTTTGGTTTTCATGCAAGGTGACATTTTTGTTTAGCATGCAAGTTTTATAAGCATAAAAAATATAGTATGAAAGTACAAGAAAGATGGTACTGTAAACTATAAAAAGCATACCTGGCGAGTCTTCTCGTTCCACCACCTGAAACTCAAAATGCATGTGAGAGAATTTTATATAGAGCAAAAAAGTAAGGATTTAGTGATCTACCCAACCCTAGGTCATATCTTGGTAGGTCCCTATTAATTTGATTAAGGATAATTTCATCAAGCAAAACATATTAAGTTTAGTAGACCTCTAAGGCATCCAATAGCTCGGGAGAAAGAAGCAGGTTCATGCTTCCCGCTTCCCTCTCACTGCCTGCTGGTGAAAAGTATCGAACTCATTTAAACTTATTATGTTGCTTAATAACTCATCCTGTAAATACCTTTAATGCTTAGTGAACATTGATGTTCAATTATCCCTAAGAGGAGGGTAATTATTACTTATAATTTAATTTGAGAATTATGTGGGTGAAAACCCATAAGACCCTTGAAGGAGCAAGTTAATGTCATCAATTCACTTAGCCAACCTTTTAATTTAGGCTTGTTGTGTTTTAAAGATTTTCAATTTTAATTATGTTTACTTTTCTAATCCTCATTTAATCAGATTTGATTTAGCTTAGGTCACTACTAAACGCTTAAGATTTTGGTAGATGTCTTAGTTACATTTTGAAAAAGATTAAATTTTTAAGTGATGATGATTCATTATCAAAAGTATTAAAAATTATTTGAATCATTAAATAGGGGTATTAAATTTGTGAGTTGTTAACACCCAAAATCATGCCCCTAAGTCTAGGATCATTTGGTTGACTAGACTCCCAAAGCTTCATAATTTAAGGAAATTACAAATTTATCCTTTAATTCATAAAAGTGAGACTGGTTTCTAACAATTAATCTCTTGTGTTTCAACCATCCAAATATGTTAATTAGGATAAGAGGTTACCCATTCACCTTTCTTGAATTAAGCATAAATGTTAATTTAGGCTAAATTTCCAAAAATACACTTTTGCCCCAAAGGCTCTATCACTTCATAATTTATCAAATTTAATTCAAATAACTTTGAAATTTTTATCCCAACTTACTCATGGGTCAGTTAAGACATCAGAGGAGAAAATGTGATTTTTCAAAAGTTAATTTAATTTACATATTTATTTTTATGCAAAAATAAGATTTTTCAAAGAAAAATCCATAACTTGACCAAGGCAAAGCCTAATACTTTGAAATTTTTACTGAAGGTAGACTTAGACCAAAGAACTACTGGGGCCAAATTTCATGATTTATTAAATTAAATTTGAATTTTAAAAATTATTTTAATTTTTGTTTATTAAAATTATCTTATGTTCTCGAGCATTTATTAACTATAGAATATTTTAAATGTGAAAAATTAAGTTTATATTTTTATTAAATATTTCTAAGGTCAAGAAAACTAGAGAAATAAATTTAAAATTTTTCTAATTTTTCTATGAATTGTTAGAATTATTTTAGTGAAAATCCATTGTTAGCCTTTAAAAATTATTTTAAACTTCAAAATTTGATATCTTAACTTAGAAAATTAGGAAAAATATTCCAAATATTATTAAGTACTTAGGAAACAATTTAGAATATTTCCATGAATTTTGTTATTTTCAATTTAGAATATATTATTAAGTACTTAGGAAACAATTTAGAATATTTCCATGAATTTTGTTATTTTTTGTGATTTTTATCATTTTTTAATTATTTAAATATTAAAAATAGGAAAAAAATGAAGTTTTTATTTTATTTACCGTTTTACTTTTAGAAAATTCCCCTGATCACATAAAACTCCAAAAACTAATTTTTCTAATTTTCTGAGTAATATTTTGATTGTTAAAAATAATTTTAGTGTTAAAAAAAAGCACTAAACATAGAAAATCAATTTGAGTTAACAAATGAGCTCCAAATATTTTGAAATTTTTATGGGAGTTCTCTGAACCACAAGTTATGGTGGAGAGTTAAAATCGAGTCATTTAGATGTTTGTATTTCCCAAATTAATTTTCTTTGTGTTTTAAGGTTTTGTGCAAATTATGTGTATTATTAATGACCTAGCTCATGAAACATTTTCCAAAGGGTTCTATAGCCATGGCAAACCTTCCAAAATTTCTTGGAATTCTCTAAGCAACATGTTAGTTATTATGATTAATTTACGTAAATAATAGAGATAAACTTAAAAAATATAGATCTCTGTCTAGAGATCTCCTCTGACTTTGGTAAAATCAAAGAATGTTCCCTAAGACAGAGGCAACAACATGCCAAAATTTCATCCATGGTGAAATGACTGCATGCATGGAGAATCAAAAGACTCAAAACAATATTTAATTATTTAAAAATAAAATATGCATCACATAAACTTCAACTTATTTCCACATTGTTTTTCTTTGTTCACTAAGCAAGAGGGTATTTTTATTTTATTTTTGTATTTTTATTTTATTTTTGTTTTTTATTTTTGTTATTTTCCTACACCAAGATATGGATTTTTGAAGTTAGGAATCATTTTCTGATTTATTTCATTCCCTATTTATCTACTTAAATGTGCGGTGCCACCTCATCCTAGGCGTCTCTGAAGCTCCACGCGGCGTCCTCTGGTTCAGTGCTGCCATCCACCTCAATGCTGACTCGGCCCAAGTTTCATGTAAGAAGGCGCTGTTAGGCTAGATCTCATCCGTTGATGAGATAAACGCGCAATCGAACAGCTCCCTGTCATCATCCGCAATGCCTTAGCCTGAGAACCATCCATTTTCAAAGCTTAAGATCTCACTCATTTCTCAACCAAATTAAGTGTGGTTTGTTTCTAAATGCTTATGTAAGTGAAAAGAACACATCCATATGGTAAACATGCCATTAAAATAAGCCTAATAAAATGAAAAATCAAAATAGGCTTAGAACAGTATAAAAAATGTATGAAAATCTCAACATATTTTCCTTAGGTCACTCTACACATTTTTTGAGGTCCAAGGAGGCTAGGGATTGAGCCTCTTGCTGTGGTGAAATGTCTAGGTATGAATTCGACCAAGCTTGATTTTAGGTGTTGGTCTAGAGCTATGATAGGGGCTCTTTATGAGGCGGATTTGATGGGGCTTCTTCTTCTTTCACTATAACTAAGCTCAATTTCAAGTGTTGGTCTAGAGCTATGATAGGGGCTCTGTATGAGGCGGATTTGATGGGGCTTCTTCTTCTTTCACTATAGTTATGGTGTGGGTGAGTTTAATTTGATTTTGGTGGAGTGTAGAGATGTGGAGAACTCTGTCTTGTCTCCGACAAGGTTTTGAGCTCAAAACTTGAACTCTGACAAGGGGATTTAGAGCAATGGGGTAGTTGGGTTGCACTGTGGAGGTCTCAAGGAAGCTGAGGGAGTGATTTTTTAAGGATCTCCTTGAGAAAATTTTAGCACCCCTCTTTATGGCCATGGAGGTGAGGTTTTATAAAAATGGCCAAGGGTGGCTCTATGGGTCAGTTGAAGGGTGCAAAGTGCTGCCTATGTGGAGGGCAGAGAGGCTCTAAATTTAAAATAGGATGAGGTCTAAGTTTGAATTGGGTTTGATTCCATGGGGATTGCTCTCGGTTTGGCCATTCTCCGATGACTAATCCGGTCGGCAAGGCTAGGGGAGGTGGTCAGGAGGTCAGGTGAGTCAGGGGAATATGTCACAGCAATTTATTTGAGCAAGCGCTTAGTTTTGGCAAAAATCCCTTAGGATTAAGCAATTTATGAAGAAAATCCCTTGATTTAGGGATCCTTTGGTGCTTGGCTCATCTTGGCTGGTTTCATGGGGTTTATTCTGGTCAATAAGATTTAAATTTTGGCTGTGTTGGTCTTGGGTTGGTCAATTTGGCTTGATTGGGTCAATTTTTGGTAAAGGGGTCCATGTAGGTCTTTGGGTTAGGCTAGCCATTAAGGTTAGGCTAGCCATTAACTTGAGCCCAATTTATTGATCAACATTGTGTAGATGATTGTAATGAACATTTTTTTGGTGAAGGATTTATGTGATTTTGAGTTCAATTGGGGGTCCAATTTGAGGGATTTTAGAATTTTGATCAATTTAGGCATGTTGGGCTAAACTTGGGTCTAGATTGGGTTATGCTTGGGCTAAGTCCAAATTGATCATTGAGAATGGTCAATAGGAATGTCATGAAGAGTTTTCAATAGGAATTGGGTGACAATTTTGAGGCTAAGACATTCAATTTGGTGGAATTTGGAGGCATGGCCAATTTGGGGCAAATTTGGGGATTTTTGGATTTAAGTTGAAATTAAATGAAATTGAGGCTTCACCAAGTCCAATTTAAGGTCAAGTTTGATGTGTAATAGTGTTATGAAGATTTTTCAACATAAATTGTGGCAAATTGAGTAGGCTATAGGTTCAACTTGGTGAGATTAAGTCATATGGCCAAAATTGGGGGTTTGACCTCGATCAAAATTGAGCTCAAAGCATGGGCCAATTGTGCTTGGATTCGATTTATATTATTCATATGGAAGGTGAATTTGTGTTTTTGATTTAAATTGGGAGATATTGGGACTAAATTGATGGACATTTGAGGTGAATTTGGGGAACATGTGCCTTTAAAGGCAATTTGGGGGTTTTAGTCAAAATGGTTAAATTGGTCCTTTTATTGTTACGATCTCTTTTGCAATTATGATGTGGTAGTTGAGAAAAATGAAATTG
>NW_018237354.1:779887-796441 GCF_001263595.1 Phalaenopsis equestris | reverse complement strand
TATTTTAGGAATTTTTGATAGGAATTTTTGAGATTTTTTGGAATTTTTTAAATTTTGGGCTAAGGAGGGGCATTTTGGTAATTTGGCAATTTTTGGTGATTTTGGGTAATTTGGATGTTTCCAAAATGTTTGAAATGGTTTTTGAACAAATTTCGGTATTTGGATAAATTTCGGAATTTTGGCCAAATTTAGCGTTTCAAGGGTACTTAGGTAATTAGGGAGAGTTTAGGGGCGAAAAGGCTAAGTTGGGTATTTTTGGTAGAACTCGGGTGCCAACCATCATATGTGAGCTATGGACCAATGGAAACCCCAAATGGAAAATGGACCAATGGAAACCCCATTTGGGTCCTCTATGTACAGGTCTTAGCTAAACCCCAGCCTAGGGCTAGTAGGTTTAGAGGACCATCTACATGAGTCTCCCAAAAGTTTAAAGGACCAAACTCAAGAAATTTTGGGTTTGTATTTGTGAGTGATTGTGAGTGAGGTGAGTACCTTAGCTCTAGACCAACACCTAAAGTTAAACCTAAGGGCAAGCAGTCCTATGGAAAGTCTCCTTGGGCTCCCCCATAAACCCCACCTACTAAGTGCTAGAGGTTGGGACCACTATGTGGAACTTCAAGTTGAGTAAAGAGGAGTTTGGAATTTCTAATGGTGAGGGTTCCTTTTCTAGTTTTCTAGGAATAGTCAACAAAAAAGTCCTATGGCTAGACCCTAGGCTACTAAAGAGGAAAATTTAGACCTCAACCAAAAGTGAGGTCAATATTGAGGTAAATTAGCAATCACTTGAATTTTTGTAGGATCTACTTCCACACCATTTTCAGATATGTGATGTCCTAAAACAATTCCTCCTGCTACCATAAATTGGCATTTTTCCCAATTAAGGACTAAATTTTTTTCTTCACAGCGCTTAATAACTCTTGATAAATGTTGTAAACATGATTCATATGAAGTTCTAATCACTGAAAAATTGTCTTAAAAAACTTTAATTCTTTTGTCAATTAAATCACAGAAACAAGCCAGCATATATATTTGTAAGGTAGCATGGGCATTACATAAACCAAAGGGCATTCTTCTAAAATCAAATGTACCATAATGACTAGTAAACATTGTATTCTCTTAGTCCTCAGGAGCTATTGGTATTTTGTGATAAACAGTATATCCATCTAGAAAACAAAAGTATTTATGCCCAACTAGTCTATCCAACATTTGATCTAAAAATGGTAATGCAAAATGATCTTTCCTAGTGGCAGGATTTAATCTTTTATAATAAATACATATTCTCCATCCTGTGACTTGTCTTATTGGTAATAACTAGTTATTTGCATTCATAGTCACAATCACTCCTTTCTTAAGAACACAGTGAATTGGGTTAGATAGGAGAAATTGTCGGGCATAAAAATTGCCGGGTTATCTGAAATAGGGTAGATAATTCCAAAATACAAACACTTTAAAATTTCTTTCTTAACAATTTATTTCATCACAGAATTCAATCTCCTTTAAGGATCATCATTGGGTTTACAATTTTCTTCCATAAGAATTCTATGCATAAAAATTGAAGGACTGATTTCTTTAATATCAGTAATTGTCCATTCAAAAGCTTTCTTATACATCTTCAAAGTTCTCATTAAACTATTTTATTCTTCTATAGTTAAATTTGATGAAATTATAATCGGTAATGTTGAGGAATCACCTAAAAAGGCATATTTTAAGTGTTTAGGAAGTAATTTCAATTCAAGTTCAGGACGTTTCTCAATCGCTGGACATCAAGATTTATCTTTTTTTGTTGTGTCCAAAACCTCAAAATTTTCTCAAACATTATTTTAATCTTCCTTATAAAAATCATCATATTGCTTTAATTCTACTTATTTCTCGTGTTCCAACTCTTTCATTTTAGATTTCTCTTTATAAGTTGTTTTAAAATGGCATTCACTCAGATATCTTATTACATCCATTATGTAACATTCATCATTCCATTATGTAACTACATCCATTATGTAACATTCATCATCTTTACCTTTTGCGAGATACTTCATTGATTTTTAAATATTAAAATTAATTATTTGATCATAGACGCACATAGTTAATTCCCCTTTCTGCACATCTATCATTGCTCTTCCTATAGCTAACAAAAGTTTCCCCAAAACGATAAGTATCGCATTATCTTCCTCCTTATCTAGCACAATGAAATCAACGGGAAAGGTAAATTGATCCACTTTCACTAAAATATCTTCTATAACTCCCTTAGGATATGTTGTTAAATGATCTGCTAACTACAAAATTATATTAGTAGGAAATATTTCTCCTAATCCCACTCTGTTAAATATTGAAAATGGCATAAGGTTAATGTTCGCGCCTAAATCACATAAAGCTTTCCCATAAAATCTTCCTCCTATTGCACATAGAATTCTGAAGCTACTAGGATCCTTAAGTATTTTAGGAAGCTTTTTCTGAATTATAGCACTACACTCTTCACTAAGTACAACAGTCTCGTTATCTTCAAACTTCCTTTTTCTTTTAAGAATATCCATAAACTTCACATAGCTTGGCATTTGCTCTAAGGCTTCTGCAAATTGAATATTAATCGTAAGCTTTTTAAAGATTTCCAGAAATTTTCAAAATTTTTTATCCAACTTTTCTTGATGAAGTCTCTGAGGAAATGGAGGTGGTGGTTTTGCCGAGTTAATTTTCAGTGGAGAAATAGGTCTCTCTAAACCTTTTAGAACATACTCTTTAGGCTCTTAAATTTCTTCTCTCTACTTCAATCTATTTTTGAACACTACCTTCCAACTCTCTTTCGCTTCTAAGTTGAACGGCTTTTACTTGATCTTTATTTTGGTCTTTTGGATTTACCTTTATATTACTAGGAAGTGTTCATTGGGTTCTATTACTTAATGAATTGGCTACAAAATAAAATAAAATAAAATCACACAAATAAGAATTTATATAAAAATAACACTAAGATATAACAATAATAAATCTAAAATTTTAAAAAAGACTTTCTAAAAATAGAAATTTGCTTTCCTAATAATTCATTCAATTTTTTACTAAATTATTTTTTTACTCCCCAGCAATGGCACCAAAAAGTTGATCCCATCTTTTATGATAGTACTACAATGTATGTGTGGGTATATTCTCAATTTTCTTAACTTATATTTCTTCCTTACCACGGTGCCAAAAACTTGACTTTGAAGTAAATAAGAGTGCGACTATTCTATTTAAATATTAGGATACTACACAAGTATACTGATCCGCCCCTGTTGTGCGTTGTTTCTCTATGTGTTTTATGTCAATTTAAATCCCAGGTAACAATGTCAAAAACTTTACCCGTCCCAAATTTATGCAGCAATTTAACTATAAAAAATATGGCAAAAAACTTACCTAATTTATATGTTAAAATCAAAATATTATAAAATATATAAAATAGTTCACACACTAGAGGTTCTACGCAGGTGCACGTATCGCTTCACATATTATAGGTCTTTCTTTAAAAACCCCACTATCGATCCCACAAAGAAGAGAGGTAAAAAATCCCTTAGGCTAATTCTAGTCTACTACAATCAGTCCTTAGTTTAGAAGGTTGATTTAAATGATTTTTCTAACAAGTACTCTTAAATGTAAATCTTATATTTAAAACAACCAACAACTACTCATAAATGAAAATATTAACTTTAAAGATAACCCTTTTGAGATGAATTGGTTTGAAGAATTCTGAGATGTTATTAACTACTATTCTAAAGTAGTGAATTGGATAATGTATAGAAATGAGATACATTAAATATTGTATGTGCCAAATAGGAGCAATCCTACTATTTACCCTCTGAGAGTGCATAAACAACATTGATTAATCCAGAGTTTGGTCCCTAAATCCGTGGTTAGGTTGAGAGGATTGGCTGCCACTCCAGAGCTCCCACTTCTCCCAACTGGACCAAATTGAGGATTTTATTTTGTCACCCTAAATCTCTAATTTAGTGTGCAACAAAATATATTTCCCTTTTATTTACACTTAACCCCATGGAATAAATTCTCATCCATGAAATTGAATATGATTCTTACTTTGTTGCAGAAATCATAGCCCTTTCAGATTTTATGTTTCTCAACAAATTTTAACATTACAGCACGCCTTAATTGGAATGTAAATGAAGTTCAAGTTCAAGTAAAAATAGTTCAAGTAAAAATCATCACATTTATAATTAAATCACATACTAACATGCATCCCAAAATCCTACACATAAATCCTACTCATTGCAAAAGAAAAGTAAGATTAATTCAATGGCATAATCTTCTCTTACCACTATTTCCAAATAAGAAGAAAGTGTAAGAAAACTACTCCAAAGCATGAAGAAAACACAACGGAAAACTTCATTACATAAAAGAAAATTCACTAGATAAGTGTTTACAAAATCATAAGATAATGAAGAACACAATACTTAGCATAAAAGAAAATCCAAAAATATGCATAATAGCTTCCTTTAAAGTGTAATATCATTAAAAATGAGCATAAAATATATATGAAAATGAAGGTAAAAAGTAGGTAATTTTTAGGCGTGTCAAAGTCCTACAAACTTAAATGTTACTTGTCCTCAAGTAACCCTATAACTTTAAAGACTAAATTTATTGATTTAAGGCAGTTGGTTTTAGTAGAGTTTCCTATAATTTTGTCTTATAAATGTAATAATGTAACTTAAGAGAAATTATAGAAAATCAACCTAGGACTAGAGTGTAAGAATATCTCATATTCAACTTAAGAATCCTAATTTTCTATTTACTTCAAAAGTTATTGAAACTTGTCAATTTAAAGATTCACACAAAGTTTAAGAAAATAATTCAAGCACCTTATCTATAACAATTTGACCAATACTTTTTGAAATAAGAATAAGTTGAGGATTGTTTCTAAGTCTTTTCTTTTAAAAAGTTTCAAGTAAAACCAATTTTTGATTAGGTTTCTCCTCAAACTTATCCTAACATATTTTATTTTTACTTTTTTTTTCTTTTCTTTTTTTTTCTTATTTTTTCTTTTCTTTTTCTTTTTTTTAGGATCTTTTTAATCCTTACTCTTTTTTTCATTTTATATGAGGATTACTTATATCTGAATAGACCTTTAATATTTTTGAATTTCACTATCCTCTTTCAAAAACCCAAAACTCAAAACTTTCCCTCACTTTTTAAAAGTTTAAGTATTAATATGAAAAAGGTTTCAATAAAGGCTCAATTCTCAAAAGGAATAAAGCTAATAATCTTTGTTTTCAAATATTCAACTCCTTTCTACCACAAATAGCAAAATCAGTTTCTTGAGGTTTCCTACAAAATATCTTAACTCGAGAACAGTTTCTTCACGTAGGATTTCAACTAAGCTATTTTTCTAACATTCCTAAAATCTAAATAATACTAACCTAAAGGTAACACCACATACCACAAGTTATTTTAAAAGTAATATCAAATTAAATACAGTCTACTGAGGACAAATAAAGTTAAGTTTTAAAAAATTTTCTCGCCCCCCCTCCAAACTTGAATTTTTAAATATTTTGCACTTAATTATATAAAATGTAGTAGGAAAAAAAAGTAAAAGTTGAATCACTATCTACTACAACATTCTATCAAAATCATATTCATACACAATTAAAAGATATAATGACTATAGAAAAAAGTAATCTAGCCTAAAACATGCTTGCAATAATATTAAACTAAAAAGAAGTATACTCACTTTCAAATTCATTTTTCTTCCTGCCACAAAAAATTGATTTTAAACATATAAAACATTTAGTATAGAAAATATAAGCAGGAAGAAAAAAAAATTCAAAAATTTTGTCAACCTCAAATGCCTATCAGAAACATCTACAATTATTAATCAGGATAAAAATCATGTAGCAGAAAGTAAATCTAAACTAAACATGTCAGGATGAAATTGAAAAGGTTTAAATAGCATAACAGGTATCAGCAAAGGAATATAAATATGTTCTTTAAGTCTTATATAAAGTTGTAACACAAAAAACAATCATAAAACACAAACACAACACACATGCTAAATGAGGTTAATTCTTCATTTAACTCATAACATCTCACTGGCTTACTTTCAATTTTTAACGGAATCACTACACGGATATATTGGGTATTTATAAATGGTTTTATAGAGTCCAATCTCATGGACACAATTATCTCTAATACATTGGGTCGTGAACACTAACCTCAGGTATCACCATATCCCATTAATTAAGCACCTCTAGTAGTTATAAGGATAGTGTAAAATTATCCACATGTTACTCATCAAATAGGTCCATGTTTTCTAACAAATGAAAATAAGGTCAAAGAAAATAATTAATAAAATTGAGATGAAACTATCACTGTTAAAATTCATAGCGTCTCTTGAAAAACTCAAGTCTGGGTGAGACCTGAGTCATAGTGGACTCCTCAATCCAACTACTACAAGAGAACATACAAGTCTATATATAAGTCATATAAGTCTAGCCATAATAAGAAGTTAAGAAATAACCTCCCTCATAACACATAAAGATCAAATCAAACCACTAACAATCCAAACATCCACCAATCATCAATTAAATTAATCAATCCACAAAAAAGCAAACACAATACAAGATTAACAATCATAACTCTCAAGCACACGAAATCAAACCACACTGATAACTATGGGTTGCCTCGCATAAAGCACTTAGTTTAACATTGCCAACCTAACAAATGATTTCACCTGGATCAAAATTCCATTTAAGTAATCCTTGATCAATCACCCAATCTTTCCTGGATCCAAGGATTCCTACAAAGTCCTCGAATTTAAAAATTTCTTTCAGCTCTTCCTTTTCAAATTAATTCATATCTTTTTTCCTCATATTTCTTTCTAGATCCAATATTCTTGTAGTGATTTTCCAACTTTTCATATAAGTATCATCCTTGAAATTTATAAGAAATGGATCTTTATATGATACTTCAAGATCTTTCAGATTTGGATCAGATTACCTCTAGATAATTCAAATTCTGGATCAAATTCTTCTAGGCTACTCTTCTATTCAGGGGTGTCCTTCAATTCTTCCCTTTGGTACTGAGTAAATGGTAGAGGTGGTCTTTCTATATTTATCTTAGTTCCGTAAGATTTTTTTCCATTGGTTTCTCAATCTCCTTATCCTCATCTCTCAACTCAAAGTTCTTTTGAAAATTATCCTTGAATTCACTTCTAAATATTAGTTTGATAATTTTATATTGCTCATTATTCATCTCCTCAATATTTATCTTAGGGTCACTAGGTAAAATCTATGGGGGGTAATTATTAATTGCATTAATAATCTACCCAAGTTAGTTTTCTATATTCTTTATTGCGGCCCCTTAACCTTCCATCTCACTTTTTTGACTTTCCAAATGACTCGCCAACTGAATCAAATCCTCTTCTAATAGTGACTCCTTGTCCTCATTGTGTGGGTTGGAGATAAATCCATGAGGAAAAAAAAGTTCATTATTATAATAGTCGTGATTATTCCAACTAAATGTCTAATTAAATTGTTTATCTTCCCAAAATTGGTCTTCTCTTCCAAAATTATTATTCTAGTTATAATTCAAATGATTTTCCCAACCTTGGTTGTAATAATCAAAATAAGGATTATATATCTCATGGTTATTTTCAAAATATTTAAGCTCAATCAATTGTGCAAATAAATTTTCCTTAATAACTGGGGTCCTTGAGGATAACTTTCTATGTATTGATCTAGGCTCCTCTCATAATCTGCAACTTGAGAAATTAAAATAGTAAGCATATCTTCTTGAAAATTTGTCATTCTCTTGGAGTTTACCCTTTCAAAGCTACTAGCATTATAATCCAAATCTGAATATTCATTATATCGTCGATCCACCATTTCTACATTAAATTCATGGAGTCTTTTCTGATTTATCATCCTCCCGAAATTTTTCATCAAATTTGACTCATAAAATTCAAGGTTTGCAGCTCTTGAACTACGCATACAAACCTAAAGACTTAACTACTAGGACATATATCAAAAATATTTTTGGTACTTTGAATTTTCTTTAAAATAAACACACAATAATTAAACATAATATATAATAATACTATAAATTCCAAATTTAAGACTTACATGTTTAACAAAAATTCTCCTAAAGTTCTTACTGAAGCCTCCCAGACAATGACACCAAAAACTTGATGCACCCCTAGTGCGTCCTATTTTTCTGCATGATTTTTGTTAATTTAAATCCCCGATAACATAACCAAGAACCTAAGCCGTCCTGAATTTATGCAATAATTTAGTTTTCAAAATTATTGCCAAAAACTTGGTTTACACACTAGAGGTTCCACGCAAGTGCATGTATCGCTCCAAGTAATATAGGGCTTTCTTCAAAAACCCCAGTATCGATCCCACAAATAAGCAACGTAAGAAATCCTTTAGGCTAATTCTAGTATACTATTATCAATTTTTAGTTTGGAAGGTCGATTTAAGTGGTTTTTCTAACAAGTACTGCTAAATGTAAATCTTATATTTAAAATAACCAGCAACTACTCCTAAATGAAAATATTAACTTATGATAACCCTTTTTGGATAAATTGGTTTGGAGAATTTTGAGATGTTAAAAACTACTATTCTAATGTAGTGAATTGGATAAAGTATAGGAATGAGATACATTAAATATTATATGTGTCAAATATAAATAATCTTATTATTTACCCTTTGAGGGTGCATAAAGGACATTGACTATTTTAGAGTTTGGTCCCTAAATCCATTGTTAGGTTTAAAGGATACTGGCTACCACTCCAGAGCTCCCACTTCTCCCTCACCTGAGGGCTAAAGGGCTAACAATCTCACATAACAATCTCACATTAGTTTCCAAGCAACTAGACCAAATTAGGGATTTTAGTCTGTCACCCTAAAATCTCCAATTTTGCGTCTATCAAAATATATTTCCCTAGTTATTTACACTCAACCCCATGGACTACATTCTCATCCATGAAATTGAATGTGATTCTTACTCTGTTGTAGAAATCATAGCCTTTTTGAATGTTACATCTCTCAATAAAATTTAACATTACAATAGACCTAAATTGTAATGTAAATGAAATTCAAGTAAAAACCATCACATTTATAATTAAATCACATA
The DNA here is from genome assembly GCF_001263595.1 of Phalaenopsis equestris. NCBI lineage: Eukaryota > Viridiplantae > Streptophyta > Magnoliopsida > Asparagales > Orchidaceae > Phalaenopsis > Phalaenopsis equestris. The sequence goes on along the minus strand of NW_018237354.1, from coordinate 787,336 downwards.
TTAACATGCATTCCAAAATCCTACTCATAAATATAAATCATTACAAAAGAAAAGTAAAGGAAAATAATGGCATAATCTTCTTATGCAACTTTTTCCAAACAAGAAGAAAGAGTAATAAAAACTACTCACAAAGCATGAAGAAAACACAACAGAAAACTTTATTGCATTAAAGCAAATCCACTAGATAAGTGTTTACAAAATCATAAGATAATGAAGAACACAATACTTAGTTTTTTCTCCTTAAAAGAAAGATGAAAATCTCTCCCACAAAGTCTCCTGCTAATCCATGCAATGCTATTACAATTCCTTACAAATTCTCTCAAAATTCCCTCTCCAATCTCTCCAGAAAAGGTAGAAATCAACATTTCTACACCTATTCTAAGATCTTTAAGCATTCTTCTCATTTTTCCTAACATACACACACACACACTAACACCATCTATGAGAGGCACTAGCCCCTTTATTTTAAAGAGACACAAAATTCCTTCTTTTTTCCAAAAGACACAACTTTTCATTCTAAGAGACAAATCTCTTCATCCAAGAGACATATCTCTTCATTCAAGAGCCTTTCCCAAGTGTCTAGATTCATTGAACCACTCAATGGGGTGTTTGATTCACTTAGAGCCTTCTAAAACATCTCAAAATAGTCAAAAACTGCCAAAAATACATCCATAATCATCTCTGGCGCCTCTGGCGTTGGTTTCTGGCGCATTTGGCTCATGTTCTGTAGATTTTGGTGATTTTGGCACCATTCTAGAACCTTTGGCACCTGTTCTCTGGATTCTAGCACCTCTGGCACCACCCTGCAACTGCTTCACCATTTTACTTCGTTTGTCTCCGTTTTGCAGCGTTTAAGTTGTGTTTCACTCCTAACAGATATACTTACAAGATAAGCATGAAAACAAATTTTATTTAAAGTATAATTTCATTCAAAAATAAGTGAGAAGTGTAAAGGAGATTAAGCACAGAAAGACATGTCGAAATGTGCAAAGTCAGAATTTTCTTTCTTGCTCGTTTGGGCCATAAATTGCACCATTTTTGCCCTTTTTGCTTCTTTTTATCCAAAAGTCCATTTATTGGCCTTGAAGCTAAAAATATGCATAATACCTTCATTTAAAGTGTAATATCATTAAAAATGAGAATAAAATATATATATGAAAATGTAGGTAAAAAGTAGGTAATTTTTAGGTGTGTCATATATGTACCGTTTTCAAGTAATATAACACTTTTTTATTAAGTCATGAAGGTTGAACCCACAGGGAGTACTACAAATTTTCAAGAAGAAATTAGAAAAAAAATTCTACTTTAAAAAATTTTCTTACTCACATTATAACTGTTATAATAAGAATGAAAGTTTGAATCTATTTCGTAATTTGTTACAATTGAAAAAAAAGTAAACAATTAATTAAATTTAGCTAGAGTGTTGTAAAATGAAAGCAAAATAAATAAAATATTTTTTTCCTTATCATGAATCAATAACAAGTATAGAAATTATTTTATGAAAGTATTCAAATTGTGTTGTGCCAAATAGGAGCAATATTATTCTTTACCCTCACCAGAGATGCTATAAAAAATATTGGCTAATTTAAAGTTTGAATAGCCTTGAAGACGAGCTAAGTTGATAAGATACTTGCTCTCACTGTGGTGTTCCCTCTTCTCCCTCCACCTAGGGGCTAACATCTCGTATCAAGACCTAAAATAATAAACCATAATAAACAAAATAATAAACCAAATTAGGGGCTTTAGTTTGTCACTCTAAAGTCCTCTAACTCTACACCATTCAAAGTTTATTTTCTTATTTATTTACACTCAATCATATGATTTACACTTTTATTCATACAATCTCATGTGATTCTTACCATTAGTTGATTGAGACAATACCATCTAGGATCTTACATGATCTCACAACAAATATTAATAACTTAATTGGTCAATCAAGAAGTAAATGAAGTATAAGGACTAAATCATCACAATGTATTCCAAAATTAAAGATCAATACTTTGCACAACTTCCATTCAACACTTAATTACTTATCATTTTAAGAAAAAATATTAAGAAAACTACTCATAATTAATGGAGAAACATAACAACACTTATGTTTAAAAGTAGAAAACATGTAAACACACAAGAAGCCTAAATTAAAACCAAATGTAGTCACAAAGATAAAAATTTATCTCAAATTCCTCTCCACCAAACTCTTGAAGTTCCTTTGAATATCTTCATTTCTCTTACAATATTCTCTACTAACACAACTACAACTCCTCTTTCTCTTCTCTCTAAGAGTATCCTAATTAATCTATGATGAGAGTGGTAGAAACAAGTCTCATAGAGATTGGGCGACTATGACCTCTTTAATTCAATCTAAGTCCTTTTATAATTTTCCATTAGGTACTTTGGTGTCTCTTCAAAAATGTGTCCACATTCAATGAATCATCCAAGAGTTGCCTACTTTCAATAGCTATTTGAATGTATTTTTTTTCATTAACCATAAATCATTTTTTCACCAAGAGTCGCATCAAACAACCCTTCAAAAATTTGTCAAAATTCATTGAAATTTCAAATAACTACCTCTGGCACGTAAGCGCGAGTTATTCAGCGCTTAGGCGCGACCCTCTCTATTCTCATGGTGCTTCAGCAGAAGTCCTGCGTGCTTAGGCGCCATAGTTCATTTACACAACTTCTTCATTTTTGCCCCAAATTTGATCTTTTTTCACTTATTTCACCGTTTTCATTCATTTGACTATATCTGAAAGAAAACCTCACAAATATATTCCATTAATGCACAATATCCTCAAAAATAGGTATAAAAATGTGTACATAAATGCTATACACTTTAAGTGTATCAGCGCTCCAGACTTACTGTGAAATATCCATTGAAATTTGCTTGAGCATCCTTATGCAGCAACTTCTTTTCTTCAGTTCTCCCATTGTCATTGCTCTCCATGATCTCTCAAATCTTTTTAGAATACTTAGGAATGTCATAGGGATACTTCAAATCCCTTCTTAGGAGGTTTTATATAGAGGAAGAAGAAGACAAACCAAATTTTTTGCTATTTAATAGAGTTATTCGAACTATGGCGCTATAGCACCAGATCTGGCACTACAACACCAAACCAACATACTCAATTTTTAGTTTTCTTTCTTCTACTCTTTAAGTCCTTTAAATAATAATTTTTTGTGCTAAAAAAATCATATAAGACTCACAATCATTATATAGAGCTTATTACAACGACAATTCAAATCCAAATTACACTGATAACTATGGCTTGCCTCCCACAAAGTGCTTGGTTTAACGTCATCAACCCAACATAAGTATTGTTTAACTTAGGTCTGACCCAACATTAAGATCACTTCAAATGCACGACTCTCTCCAATCATGTAAGCTTTTAATTTGTGTCCATTTACATTAATCATTCTTCCATTTTTTGGATCTTCAATATCAACTACTCCATATGGATATACTCTTACTATAGTAAATGATCTTGACCATCTAGATTTAAGTTTTCGTGGAAATAATTTCAATCTCAAATTATAAAGCAATGCTTCTTACCCAAGTTCAAAATGCTTTTTCAGAATTTTTTAATCATGCCTAAATTTTGTTTTCTCTTTATAAATTTTGGCATTCTCATAAGCTTCTCGGCATTCTCATAAGCTTCATTTCTCAATTCATCAAGCTCACTTAATTGTAGTTATCACTTATCTCCAACATCTTTCAAATTATAATTAAACTCTTTAATTGCCTAATAAGCTTTATGTTCCAGCTCAACTAGCAAGTGACATGTTTTTTCGTATATGAGCCAATATAGTGTCATTCCTATAGGTGTTTTATAAGAAGTCATATAGGCCCATAAAGCATCATCAAGTCTAGCAGAACAATCAAACCTTTTAGGATTTACCATTTTTTCGAATATTCTCTTAATTTCTCTATTGGATACTTCTGCTAAACTACTGATTTAAGGATGATAAAGGATGATAAGTTGTGGCAATTTAAGTTGTGGCAATTTGATGTTTAATCCCAATTTTTTGAGTTAATGTTTCAATCATTCTATTACTGAAATGAATTCCCCCATCTGTAATGATAACAGGTGGCATTCCAAATCTTGTGAAAATATTCTTTCTTAAAAATTTTGCTACACTTTTAGCATCACAGTGAGGTAAAGCAACTTCTTCAATCCACTTAGAAACATAATCCACAACTATTAAAATATAATTTTTTCCAAAAGATGGTACAAATGGTCCCATGAAATCTAATACCCAAACATCAAAGATTTCAACCTCAAGAGTAAAATTTAAGGGTTTTCCATCTCTTCTAGAAATATTGCCTACTCTTTGACATCGATCTCATATTTTTATATAATTATTAAAATCTCTAAATAAAGTATGCCAATAAAATCTGGATTGTAAAATTTAAATGTAGTTTTATTCACTCCAAAAATTTCCCCAATATCCGATTTATGACATTTTTGAATAATTTCTTGAGTTTCTTCTAATGGTACACATCTTCGAATAAATAAGTCCTTGCATTGTTATATAAATAAGGGTTATCCCATAAGTAAGATTTTGAATCATAAATATACTTCTTAATTTGATGACTATCTAATCTATAGAGTAAAATATTACTAACCAAGTAGTTCACTATATCATCATATCACGGAATTTGTCATTCATTAATCCCTATTGACCTCACATTTGGTTGAGGTATAGTCTTTCCTCTTTAGTAGCATAGGGCTTTAGTAGCAAGTAGCATAGGGCCTAGCCATAGGACTTTTCTGTTGACTATTCCTAGAGGACTAGAAAATGAACTCTCACCATTAGAAATTCTAAATTCTTATTTGCTTCACTTGGAGTTTCATGTGCTTTAATTCTAACTTCTAGCACTTATGAGGATGAAACTAAGCATATGAAAGCTCAAGAGAAGTTCCCATAAGATGATCGAGCCTTAAGACTAACCCTGGGTGGTCTGGTATTCATCAGTCTAGCTTGCACACACTACAGTTTTTCACACACCCCAAACCCTAAGACCACTTGCACTTGATTTGGTCTCCTGACTCCTTTTGGAATGCTCCCTTAGCTAAGAGGGTTAGGACCAACATTTTGAACATTCAAAATGAATCCTCATATGGTTCTCATGCATTGGAAATGGCTTCATGGCTTGCCTACCAAATCTAGCCCAAACTTTCATCTAAATTACCAAAATACCCCTACAACCCTAATTTTTGCCAAAATTGCCAAAATTTCCCAGTTTTCTCCAAAAGTCTTTTCAAAGTGCTCTACACTACCCAAATTGACTAAAATTCATGAAAATTACAAATTTCCTAAAATACCCCCAAAACTACCAAAATGCCCCTCATGACCCAAAATTTCCAAAAATTCCCAAAAATTATAAAATCATCCCAATTGTCCCTAAAACGACTTTGAACCACTCCTATGGACCCAATTTGGCCATATTGACCCATTTTGAGTAAAAGCCCCAAATTGCCCTTAAAGGCTCAATTTCCCCAAATTAGCTCCAATGTCAATCAAATTGACCCCAATCTTACCCAATTTCAATTCCAAAACAAAATTCAACATCCCTATTACCAATTAAAACTAAATACAAACCAAATTTGACCTAGTTGCAAGCTCAACTTCACCCAAATCTAAAATCCCCAACATTGCCCCAAATTGGTCATATCCCCAAATGCACCAAATTGAAAGCCATAACCCAAAAATTTCCACTCAATTTTTTTTCAAAATACTTCATAAAAATCACCCACATATTCCCCCACAAAAAATTGAACCATCAATTAGGCCATAGCCAAGCTCTAATCTAATCCAAACCTAAGTTTAACCCAAAATCCCCAAATTGACCCTATGTCCAAATCCCACCAAATTAGCCTTCCAATTCAATTCAAAATCACTTGAAATATTTTACAAACTCTTCATGAATTATTCCTATAAAAAATTAAACATTTAATTGACCCAAATTTTAATCCAAACCCAACCCCAACCTCAAGCCCAAATTCATCCTCAATTTTAAAAGCCTAATCCCTTAAGTCATTTAAAAGCCCAAAATTTACCTAAAAGCACACATGATAAATTTTCCCGCATAATCCATGTACTCAAATCATTCCCTAAGTTTCCAATTCATGCCAAAAATTTTCCAAATGAAGCTTTTCGACGCTATTTTTGGTTGGAGAGTGGCCCGTAAGAAGATGTCGGTCACCGGAATCAAAATCCCGTCGCCCGCTTCGGAATGATGTTTTAATTTACATATATATTTAGTTTTAGAAAAATATGAAATCAAACTGACCCCATATTTTTCACATTTTAAATGAAAGAGTGTTGTACCTCAAATCTTGTATCTATCCCGAAGGATAAACACAAGACTTAGGCTCAATCAAATAAACTAAGGAATATATGACATATGTTTGGTCTGTGAAACCTTTATATTTATCGACAAGCTTCCCTATTTAATATAAAGAATTAAATAGGGTTTATATTAAGCTGATTTTGGACATGCTTCTTATAAGGGCAAGCCTCTATAGTTAATTACATCATAAGTGACCAAAGTCACCTAAGAAGACTCTCGATAAAAATTAGGAAATATTATCTTCAAGGAGTTTCAAACGGTAGGACATTTCAAATGAAATCGGACGTTGAGGTGTGAAAGGGGATTGGTTCAAATTTGGAACATTTGTTGTAGAGTCCAAAGGATGAAGAACTAGGGGATGTCATGGATCCAGAGGAGAACCTCGCTGACTTCCCAAGCTATCCTAATGTTTGGCTTCAATTTTTTAGGAGAAATATTTAGATGTTTCATCCTGCCAATTTTATTAGTTAGGGCTTACATTTGTGTGAAAATATCACACAAATAGCCTGGAAGATGTGAGGGTTTAGGTCGTGACAAACGACAACCTCAGAATCCTAAGACAAGTTAGGGCTTATATTGTTTAGCAGGGCTATACAAAGGTCTAAAAATAAGGTGAGGATTTATGTGCATAAGCAGGAAACCTCAAAGTCCTATGGCTTTGTTGTTTATATCTAAGGAAGGAAGATTGGTTTAGTTGGGGAAGACGGGTTTTGCTATTGAAGATGGTTGTGCTGCCCACCATGCTAGCTCCAAGCTCCTTACCGTGACGAATTTGATTTAGGGCTTATATTGTTTAGCAGGGCTATACAAAGGTCTAAAAATAAGGTGAGGATTTATGTGCATAAGCAGGAAACCTCAAAGTCCTATGGCTTTGTTGTTTATATCTAAGGAAGGAAGATTGGTTTAGTTGGGGAAGACGGAGTTGGGGAAGACGGGTTTTGCTATTGAAGATGGTTGTGCTGCCCACCATGCTAGCTCCAAGCTCCTTACCGTGACGAATTTGATTTTTCTAGTGTGTTAAGTTATGATATCAAATCAGGTGGCTTTATGGTTGAAGTTCTTTAAATTTTATGGTAAATTTTATGGGGGCATTAAAG
>NW_018237354.1:775968-779685 GCF_001263595.1 Phalaenopsis equestris | reverse complement strand
ATAGAGACATCTTAATTTAGTTGCAATTGTATTTGTGATTAAAGTTTGTGATTAAATTTTGATTTGTTTTATATTTTAAATGTTGTGGCGGTGAATTTTATCTTGGTTGATTTTAGTTTTGGTTTTGGTTTTGGTTTTGTGGCAATCCTAATAGTTTTAATTTTCATGCAGGGCGGCACCGCTGTTTAGCATGCAAATTTGCAGGTATAAAAGTACAGTATGAAAGTACAAGAAAGACAATGATGTAAACTGTAAAAGTTACCTAGCGAGTCTTCTTGTTCCACCACCTGAGACTTAAAAGGCAGGTTAAGACAATTTATATGAAACAGGGAAGTAAAATTTTGATAGTTTTCCTAACCCTATGTCATATCTTGGTGGGTCCTTAGGAATTTAATTAAGGGTGATTTTGTCAAGCAAAATATATTAAGTTTAGTAGATCTCTGAGGTATCCAACAGATCTAGAAAAAAAAGCAGGTCTGTGTTATTCTCTCGCTTCCTGGTGGAAAATCCTGAGTTCTTTTAAACTTATTATGTTGCTTAATAATTAATCCTATAAACACCCTAATGCTCAATGAACATTGATGTCTCGATTATCCATAAGAGTGAGGTAATTATCATCTGTAATTTAATTTTGAAGATTATGTGGGTGAAGACCCTTAAAGAGGCAAGTTAGTGTTATTGGAACACTTAGCCAAATTTTAGTCCAAATTGATAAATTTAAAGTACCAATGATTTATTTAATTGAAAGATGTTTTAATTTTAATTGAGTTTGTTTTTCTAATCCTCATGTAATCAGTTTTGATTTAACTTAGATTACTACTAAGCCCTTAAGACCTGGGTGAGTGTCTTAATTAGTTTTGAAAAGGTTAAGCTTTAGGTGATCATGATTCATTATTTGAATTTCATTTGAAAATAAAAAAGGGGTATTAAATTGATTAATTATTGAGTTTAAAAGTCATACCCCTAAGTCCTAGGTTCATTTAATTTTAATAAGCTTCCAAATTTTAATAATTTAGAAATTTATTAATTTATCCTTTTAATTAGGAAAGTGAGGTTGGTTTCTACCAATTATCAAACATCCAAATTAAGATCATAGGTTACACATTTCCCTCCTTGAATGAAGCCTAAATGTTAATTAAGGCTAAATTTCCAAAATTACACATTTGCCCCTAAGACTCTAACACTTCATAATTTGTCAAATTCAATTCAAATGACTTTGAAATTTTTATTCTACCTCATTCATGGGTCAATTAAGACATGAGAGGAGAAAATGTGATTTTTTGAAAATTTGATTTAATTTATATAATTATTTTCATGCAAAAATAGGATTTTTCAAAGAAAATTCGTAACTTGACCAAGGTAAATTCTAATCCCTTGAAATTTATATTGGAGGTAGACTTAGACCAGAGAAGCCTTTGGACCAAATTTCATGATTTTTTTTCATTTTATTTAAATTTTAAGTATTATTTTATGTCCTGGGGTATTTTTAATTATAAAATATTTTATATGTGAAAAAGTAAGTTTCATATTTTTGAAAATTCCTCCTAAAGTCGAAGAACTTAGAGGAGAAGATTTTATATTTTTTTTTTAATTTTATTTGATTTATTGAAATTATTTTTAGTGAAAACTCATTTTTAACCTTTAAAAATTATCTTTTAGCTTTGAAATTCAATTTCTTTATTTAAAAAATTATGAAAAATATTCTAATTGTTCCCTAAGTTCTTAGAAAGAAATTTAGAACATTTCCATGAATTTTATTATTTTTGTGATATTTAGGGATTTTTAATTATTTAAATATTTAAAATAGGCTAAAAATCAAGTTCTTATTTTAAATAATATTTTATTTTTAGAAAATACCCCTGATCATAGAGAACTCACAAGAAAAATTTTTATTAAATATTAAAAATAGGCTTGAAAATGAAATTTTTATTTTAATTTCAAATTTATTTTTAGAAAATTCCTCTGATCACCGAAAACTCCAAAAACTAATTTTTATAATTTTTTGAGTTATATTTTAATTATTAAAAATCATTTTAGTACCAAAAATGTAATTTAACTTGAAAAATCAACTCCAAATGTTTTGAAATTTTTATGAGGAGTTCTCTGAACTTTAAATATTTGTGGATATTAAAAATCAAGTCATTTAGATGTTTTTATTTCCCAAAATAAATTATCTTTGTGTTTTAGGGTTTGTGAAGATTAGGTGAATTTTGAATGACTTGGCTCATGAAAAATTTTCCTAAGGGTTCTCTGGTCATAGTAAACCTTCCAAAATTTTCTTGGATTTTTCTAAGAAACATGCTAATTTCCATGATTAATTTAAGCCAATAATGCATATAAACTTGAACAATAAGATTCTTTGTCTAGGGACCTCCTCTAACTTTGGAAAAATCAGGGAATGTTCCCTAAGACAGAGGCAACAACATGCTAAAATTTCAAGTCATAGTGATATTACTACATGCATGGAGAATCAAAACATCCAAATTAGTATTATTTAATCAAAAATAAAATATGCATCACATGGACTTAAAATTATTTCCATATGTTCTCCTCTGTTCACTGAGAAAGAGGGCATTTTTATTTTTTTTTTCTGATTTTGCTACACCAAGATATGAATTTTTGAATTTAGGGATCATTTTCTGAATTATTTAAATCCCTATTTATCTATTTAAACACGCGATGCCACCTCAACCTACGATGGCTCCGAAGCTCCACGCGGCGCGCTCCCATTCGACGCTGCCATCCACCTCAGCGCTGACTCGGCCCGCGACTTATGTTCCGAAGTGTTGTCCTTCTTGATCTCGACCGTCCATCTGATACACGCGCAATCGAACGGCTCTCTGTCATCGTCCCCGATAGCCTAGCCCGAGAACCGTTCATCTTCTAGCCTTAAGATCTCTCTCATTTCTTAACTAAATTAAGTGAATTTTTTTTAAAATGCTCTACTAGACTAGAGGAACATATCCATATGGTTATGATGCCATGAAATCAACTCAAAACAAATGGAGAGTTCAAAATAGGCTCATCAAAATAGGCTCGGGAGGGAGAGAAGTTTTATACCTTTGCTCTGAGAAGTGAAGCTTCAATCAGAGGGTCTTGACACGTTTGTTGGGGTCCAAAGAGGCTAGAGATTGAGCCTCTGGTCTTGGTGTAAGGCATAGGTGTGATTTTGATTAAACCCGATTTCAGGTGTTGGTCTAGAGCTATTGTAGAGGCTATTTCAGAGGGGGATTTTATGGGGCTTTGGCTTCTTTCACTGTTGTGAAGGTGTGGGTGAAGTTAATTTGAGTTTGGTGGATTGTGGAGATGTATTGGGCTCCATCATGGTTTCTGGCAAGATTTTGAGCTCAAATTGAACTCCGACATTGGAAATTGGCGAGGGAAAACGGTTGGAATGCACTGAGGGGATCTTAGGGAAGCTCTGTGGTCAATTTGGAGAGTTCTCTCTAAGAAATTTTTAGCACTCCCTCCAATGGCCCTGGAGGTGAGTTTTAATAAAAAAGGCCAAGGGGTGGCTCTCAGGGCAAATATTGGGTGCATTGTGGTGCTTAAGTGGAGGGCAGAGGAGCTCTACAATTTGACTTGGCTGAGCTGGCCTCTAGGTTTGATTTGGGTGAAGTTCCATGGGGGTGGCTCTTGATATTGAGTTTCTCTGGTGACTAGGCTGGCCAGCCATGGCAGGGGGAGGGGGCTAGGGGCTCAGGGCATCCAAGGGAA
>NW_018237354.1:774056-775704 GCF_001263595.1 Phalaenopsis equestris | reverse complement strand
AATTGACCCAATTGATTAATCAACATTGTGTAGATGATTGTTATGAAGATTTTTGGTGAAGGGTTGAAGTTATTTTGAGTTCAATTGGTAGGTCAATTTGAGGGATTTTTGAGATTTGGTCAATTTGGGCATGTTGGGCTAGACATGGGTCTAGGTTGGGCTAGCCTTGGGCTAAGTCTAAATTGAATGGTCCACATGATCAAGGAAGATGTTGTGAATATTTTTCATGAAGGGATGGAGTTGAAATTTTGGGGTAAGGCCATCAATTTGGTGAAATTTTGCGACATGGCAATTTGGGGCTTTTGGACTTAGGTTGAAATCAAATAAATTTGAGATCTTACCAAGGCCAATTGAAGGTCAAGTTTGATGTATGGGGATGTTATGAAGGTTTTTCAACAAAAATTGTGGCCAATTGAGTGGGTTATGGGTTCAATTTGGTGGAACCAAGTCATAGGGCCAAAATTGGGTTTTGGTTTAGCTCAAAATTGAGTTCGAATCATGGACCAATTGAGCTTGGATTTGGTCTAGATTGGTCATATCAAGAGTTAATTTGAGTTTAGAATTGAAATTAGGGGAAATTGAGACCAATTGGATAGACATTTCAAGTAATTTGGGGAAAACATGGGCCTTTAAATGGCAATTTGGGGGTTTTGGTCAAAGATGGTCAAATTGGCAAAATTGGGTCATGTGATAGTTGACAAAAATGAAATTGGGAATACTTGGGAGGTTTTGGGAATTTTTGGGATTTTTTTGTGGAATTTTTGGAATTTTGGGCTAAGGAGGGGTAATTTGGTAATTTGGCCAATTTTGGTGATTTTGGGTAGTTTAGGTGTTTTCAAGTTGTTTGAAATGATTTTTGAATCAAGTTGGGTATTTTGGGTAGTTTTGGAAATTTTGGCCAAATTTAGGGTCCCAAGGGTATCTAGGTAATTTGGGGGAGTTTAGGAGCAAAATGCTAGATTGGGTATCTTGGTAGAGTTGGGTGCTAACCACTAATTAGGGGAAATTGAGACCAATTGGATAGACATTTCAAGTAATTTGGGGAAAACATGGGCCTTTAAATGGCAATTTGGGGGTTTTGGTCAAAGATGGTCAAATTGGCAAAATTGGGTCATGTGATAGTTGACAAAAATGAAATTGGGAATACTTGGGAGGTTTTGGGAATTTTTGGGATTTTTTTGTGGAATTTTTGGAATTTTGGGCTAAGGAGGGGTAATTTGGTAATTTGGCCAATTTTGGTGATTTTGGGTAGTTTAGGTGTTTTCAAGTTGTTTGAAATGATTTTTGAATCAAGTTGGGTATTTTGGGTAGTTTTGGAAATTTTGGCCAAATTTAGGGTCCCAAGGGTATCTAGGTAATTTGGGGGAGTTTAGGAGCAAAATGCTAGATTGGGTATCTTGGTAGAGTTGGGTGCTAACCACTATTAATAAGCCATGGACCAATGAAAATCCCATTTTGGGTCCTCTATGTAGTGGTCTTAGCCAATCCCTAGCCCAGGGCTAATGGGTTTAGGGGACCACCTACAAGAGTCTCCCAAAAGTATCAAGGAACCAAAGCCTAGAAATTCTAGGTTTAGGGTAGTGAGTGATTGTGAGTGCAAGTAATTGCAAGGGAGTGCCTTAGCCCTAGACCAACACCCGGGGTCAAC
>NW_018237354.1:764059-774046 GCF_001263595.1 Phalaenopsis equestris | reverse complement strand
TCAGCAGACCTAAGGTTAACTCATCTTGAGTTCCCCCATAGTGACCCCACCTAGTAAGTGCTAGAGGTTAGGACCAATTTGTGGAACTTCAAGTTGAGTAAAAAAGAGTTTAAATTTTTAATGGTGAGGATTCCTTGTCTAGTTTTCTAAGAATAGTCAATAAGAAAGTACTATAGCTAGACATTAGGCTCTTAAAGAACCTCAACCAAAAGTGAGGTCAACAAATGAACCCTCAATAGGTGTGGTGTGTTGGGCAAGCACACCGCACGTATTGGCGTTGACCGATGAGATCAACAAAAACTAATACAAACTCCTAAGTTAACAGACCCGGAAGTATGTGTAGAGTTGTGTGTGTGATTTGTTTCTGCTGGGGATATTAGCAGATGATCATTTGATTGAAATCAAGGAGTAGGGACTCTCATTGGGGATTGGAGAGTGAATTTTGAGTTATGAAATTTCAGGTATTTATAAAGGATGGGAGTCAGTATACAAGTGCTGGCCCTGAGGTGGGAATTGAAATTTGGGTATCAATCCCGAAATAAGAATCAGATGTCATAATCCATTTAAGGTGGTCTTGAAATTGATTTCAAAAGATGAGAATAGGATTGCGTGGGAGGACCGAATAGAGATGGAAAGCACAAAGGCTCACATTCGACTCAAAAGGGTAACAACAGTGTAAAAGATGACAACCAATAAGGATATGTCACCAGAAAGAAAGGACTGTACCAGTTTGAGTTACATTGGGGAGTTATATCGAACTGACATATGACAAGGAGAATATATATGTCACGTTAGGAGGGAAAGCAATGGGACTCACATCCAACCCAAGCGGTGACGAAGAAAATGTCTGCTACATTGAGGAGGAAAGCACTGGGACTCACATCCAACTCAAGAGGTAGCGAGGAAAATATATCAATCACGTTAGGAAGGAAAGCACTGGGACTCACATCCAACCTAAGCGATGACGAAGAAAACGTTTGCTATGTTGAGGAGGAAAGCACTGGGACTCACATCCAACTCAAGAGGTGTGAGGAAAATATATGCTACATTGAGGAGGAAAGCCCTTAGACTCACATCCAACCTAAGTGGTAGCGGGAAAATATATCAATTATGTTAGGAAGGAAAGCACTGTGACTCACATCCAACCTAAGAGATGATGAGGAAAATATTTGCTACGCTGAAGAGGAAAGCACAGGACTCACATCCAACTCAACAAGTAGCGTGGAAAATATATACTACATTGAGGAGGAAAGCGCTGGGACTCACATCCAACTAAAGAGGTAACAAGAAAATATATGTGTCACGTTAGGAAGGAAAGCACTAGGACTCACACCCAACCGAAGAGGTGACAAGAGAATATATGTGCTACATTGAGGAGGAAAGCACTAGGACTCACATCCAACTCAAGAGGTAACAAGAAAATATATGTGTTTATGCAAAAAATATGCAGATTCACACATGTGAATTTATGAGGAATATGAAAATAGAATATATGAAAGAATCGGAAGCCTTAACATCCATTGAAGGGGGCCTCACACTGATCTTTGGAAGGAATCGGAAGCCTTAACATCCATTGAAGGGGACCTCATACCGATCCTTAGAGAATTTGAAATTGGAAGGAATTGGAAGCCTTAACATTCATTAAAGGGGGGCCTCACACCGATCCTCGGATATGGGGAGTCAAAATTTAGGTACTGACCCCAAGAGTCATATGAAAATAGCGTAGAGAGTTTGTGATGTTGAATTTGCAGAAATGTAACATGTGAAAAGGTTGATTTTATTGAATAATATTTGTAGAGTTTTTTGGGGTTTTATGCAGAATGTGAAATTCTGCGGAGATGTGAAGAGAGTTAATGTATATAAAAATGGTTGTGCTTCACGCACAAAGAGTAAGAAACTCTGAAACCGAGAGAATCCACTCAATAGACTCATTTTCTTTTCTTGTTGTTTTTATCACGTTTAATTTTTCAAAATATGTCTTTAAAATTTTAATTTTAATTGGTTGATTTTCAAAAGAAATTTGTTTTGTTGTTTATTCATTTGTAATTATTTAAATTTGAATTTTATTTATTGTTAAAGATTTGTTGTTTCGTTCTTCGTTCATTGAAATTTTGAACCAATGCATGGTTCGTGGCTTCCATCCATCGCACAAAAAGAAACTGATAAGAAGGCACATTTCTGAGAGAAATTTCTATTAATCTACTTCAGTAAAGATGTCACAGATCAAACATAGGCTAACGACTAAAAAGGTACAATATATACTCCATGTTGAAGTAAATCCAGAACATCTCATGCCATGAATACATTGTAGGCTGAATATATCAGATACATATCATGTTGCTATAAAAAAAGAAAATGAACCCTCTGACCATCTTTATCAGGTACGACGAGCTCCTGATCAAGCATACCTTCTAAGTCATGCTCCAGGATAAGATTTCCCTTCGCATGTACTTAGAGGTCCCTCTCATAGCTCGTATGGCAGTAGCTCTTCCAATTTCAGGTCTGGCTGAAATCCATATGGTATTTTGCTGTCATCCATCCTATGCAATGTTTGACGACATCTGCACCATTGTCTTTAGCATGCCATGAATACATTGTAGGCTGAATATATCAGATACATATCATGTTGCTATAAAAAAAGAAAATGAACCCTCTGACCATCTTTATCAGGTACGACGAGCTCCTGATCAAGCATACCTTCTAAGTCATGCTCCAGGATAAGATTTCCCTTCGCATGTACTTAGAGGTCCCTCTCATAGCTCGTATGGCAGTAGCTCTTCCAATTTCAGGTCTGGCTGAAATCCATATGGTATTTTGCTGTCATCCATCCTATGCAATGTTTGACGACATCTTATTTACGACCCAAGACTGATCCTACTGGTAGAGGAATCTCCATAGAGCCTCTGAACTCATCAGGGCCGAAGATATTGATTTCTTTCCCAAATAATATATTGCTCTTGCTCAAAAATGAGACCATGCAGAAAGGTCTTACAAGATCATGATGATCAATGTGAGGAGGTATGCAGTCTCACACGTCATATATGTTGATGATGCAGCTGTTTGGGATGCAATTAGCAGGAAGAATACTCCATTTGACCATTCTTTTGATCATCCACTTTATCATTGGTGGTAGTGGATCTACTTGATCGTCTTTGAGGATCCTAGGAAGATTCCCCTATCTGTCATTTATGAAGTTGCAGTAGCAGCCACACTGGATAGTAATCCTCCCTTTTCCTTGCATCCATTTCCTCGGCTCAAAATAGGTCCTTTCCATAAGTAAACCTGCTCGACCTTTGTCCCTTAGGTCAAAAATGCAGTCAAGTATACTTTGTTCATCAGCCTCTAAGAAGAATCTGGTATAGAGTTCTAATCCCTCCAGTACGTTGATGAATTTTCCCTGAACTTCTTAGTAAAATTCAAATTCTCTTTTATTTACTTTGCTTATTTTGTAGTACTCCATTGTATTAGGGGTCAGTAGCTGTCGCGGGCATTCCTCCCTCTGAACAGTGGCAGGAACCCAAACTGGCACTGGTTGATCTAGAACATGAGGCTCGGCATCTAGCAGGATGTACGACCCTGGGCTCCATGGTACATAATAATCTGTCCCCAACGGGACGTATGGCTCATCCATCATAAAATCTGAAGTCTGAGACCCATCGGTGCTGGAGGTATACTCTTCAAATGTACTGAAACTTTGTAAATGTGGAACATTGCAATCTGGGCATTCTACAAACTCCCCCGTGGCTGATGTCCCGGCCGGTATTTCAGCGTTACACATCGGGCAAGGTATTTCTGCGTTACACATCGGGCAATGACACGCCTAAAAAATGCTTGATTTTCCATATACATTTTATGCTTAATTTTAATGATATTACACTTTAAATGAAGGTATTTTGCATGTTTTTTGTCTCAGGTACAAGAAATGGATTTTTGGAGAAAAAGAAACAAAAACGGTTCAATTTGGAGCAAAAACGAGCAAGAAATGAAATCTTTCCCTGTCACCTTTCGATAAGTATTTCTATGCTTAATCTTTGTTACACTTCTTGCATATTTTTGAATCATAATACACTTTAAAGTAAGGTTGTTTTCATGCTTATTTTGTAGGGCAAGGTTGTTTTTATAATAAACTTTAAAGAAAGGTTGTTTTCATGCTTATTTTGTAGGGCAATCTGTTAGGAACACAACGCAACTGAAATAGGGCGAAACAGAGCTAAAATGGATAAAAATGGAGCAAAATGGTGGAATTGCGTAGAAAAGTTGCGCAGTCTGCTCGCCGACGGCACCAAAATGGTGTCGACGGCGAGATTTTCCCGAGAAGACCAAAAAATGACAGAAAAGCTCGCCGACGGCGCCCGGGAAGATTCTGGACCAAAATATTAGCGGTTATGGGCCCAGATTCGACATATTTCGATGTTTTTTAAAAGGATGCTTCTGGCAACCCTTCAAACTTCATCCTTACACTTTGAAAGAATGAATTTAGGTTAGAAAAAGTGATTTTTTTGTGAGAGGAATGTTAGGAAAAGTGTGAAGAAATTTTAGGGTTTTTAGAATAGGAGTAGAAATGTAGATTTCTACCCTTTTGGAGAGATTGAAGAGGAGATTTTGAGAGAATCTATAAGGGAATGTTCTAGCATTGCATGGATCAGCGGGAGACTTTGTGGGAGAGATTTTCATCTTTCTTTCAAGAGAAAAAAGCTAAGTATTGTGTTCTCATTATCTTTTGATTTTTTTAAACACTTATCTAGTAAATTTTCTTTGGTTAAATGACGTTTTCGTTGTGTTTTCTTCGTGCTTTGTGATGGGCTTCTCTTACTTGGTCATGCTTTGTGATGAGCTTCTCTTACTCTTTCTTCTTCTTTGGAAATAGTGGCATGAGAATATTATGTCATTGTTTTCACTTTACTTTTCTTTTGAAATGAACAGAATTCATGTTTAGGATTTTGGGATGCTTGTTAGAAGAATATTTAATTATAAATGTGATAGTTTTTACTTGCACGTCATTTCATTATAACAAGGGCCCGTTGTAGTGTTAAAATTTGTTGTAATGTCAAATTTCATTGATCCGAAAGGGCGGTGTAAATCTCAACAAAGTGGAATCACATTCAAATTCTAAGGATGGTGACATTCATGGGAGTTGAGTGCAAACAAATAAGGAAATATATTTTGATGGGCATAGAATTGGAGATTTTAGGGTGACAGACTAAAATCCACAATTTGGTCCTAGGGTTTGGAAACTGAAGTAGAGATGTTAGCCCTCAGGCGAGTGAAACGTGGGAGCTCCAAAGTGAGAGTCGGTATCCTCCGAGCCTAGCCACGGATTCAGTAAACAAGCATAGGATTAGTCAATGTTCTTTATGTCTGGACCAAAGGGTAAAGAATAGGATTGCTCCTATTTGGCACATACAATATTTAATGCATCTCGTTCCCTTACATTATCAAATTCATTATATAACAATAGTAGTTTTTAATATCTCAAAATTCTCCAAATCAATTCATCCAAAAAGGGTTATCTTTAGAATTAATATTTGCATTTAGGAGTAGTTTTTAGTTGTGTTAAACTTAAGACTTACATTTATGAGTATCTGTTAGTAAAACCTCTTAAATCATACTTCCAAACTAAGGACTAATAGTAGTAGATTAAAATTTGACTAAGGACCTCTTACCTTGCTTCCCTGTGGGATTGATAAACGGGACTCCACTAGAGCCCTGCATTACTTGAGCAATACGTATACTTGCTTTTGAAAGTAGTGGTGTCAAATTCTTGTATTTTTAGGTATATAAAAAAGTCGCATCAAGTTTTTGGCGCCGTTGTCGAGGATTTAAATCTTCTAGTAGTGGTGTCAAATTCTTGTATTTTTAGGTATATAAAAAAGTCGCATCAGGCAACCCTTGCATAAAACATCTAAAACTGAAAGTGTATCTGACTTTGTCACAAACCCTGGTTCTTCATCCATGGTGGGTAGGCTTACAGAAGTTTATTTCATGCATGGATCATAAATATGCCCCTCTGGAATAGGGGTGAGTAAGTTGTTCGTATCTCTCTGACATCTGCGTTCTTGTCGTAGAAAAGCCCTTTTCTTCTTATGGCTGGCGTTCCTGTGTTGCGTCCTGCGAAGCGAAGTACTTGGCAGTCTCTCGTTATTGGCGGCTACTATGCCTCCAACTGGTGTAGCTATCATGGAGGGCAGATGGTTGGGCCCTTCCATCGGATCTTGCTCTGTTATCACGTTCTTGCCTTTATGTGATACATTATCTTTAGCGGTCACTCTCAGCAGTGAAGGCAATCCCTCTTTCTTTTTGTAGCTGACTACATACTTGAGATGACCTTCGTAGTCCATGTCAACCTGGTTAAAATCTATGTTGAAGTCTACGGAATCGCCCCGCGGCGCCATCTCCTCATTTAGTACGAGGCTCCAGCCATCCTTGAAAGCAAAGATCAGCCTCTGTCTCGACATTTTTCTGCAGATGCAGAAAAAATGTCAGTGGGCTAAAACTTGGCATGAAAAAGAACAAAACAAAGTATTTATTAAAGTGAATTTTAGCTTATTTCAGTGAAATGAATTGTATGAATTTTGTTTAAATTTTTGTGGAATATTATACTCAAAAGTGGAAAGGAAAAAAATTGAAGTTTAAAATATGTTTTCAAAATTTTCATTATATTGAGGCTAATTACAAAATTTGGACCCGGTCATAGACATTTGGCCACATAGATAACCCCAAAAACATAGAGGCCACATAGATAACCCCAAAAAAATCAAAGTTTCCAAAGTTTCAAAGCAAGCAGAGGCAAGCGGCGTCAGGTTGCGTAATAGGTTTACAGATATCACCCATTTATTGGTAACATAGGTCTAACATAGGTCTTTCGCCCTGATCGCCCTGAAAGTCCACTAACTGGTAGGATCCTCTTGTGTAGACCTTTTCAACGACAAATGGTCCCTCCCAAGTTGGCTCAAATTTTCCTCCTATTTTGAGCACAATTACGAGGTCACCAACTTTGAATATCCTTGGGCGGACCAATTTGTCATGGGCTTGTACCATCTTCTCCTGGTAAAGCTCCAAGTGTTGTTGTGCTTCTATTCGCTTTCTCTTGAGACTCTCTAGCAGACTCTCGCGCTCTTCAAGTCTAAGTTTTGCACTTTCTTCCGTTGTGAGTTGATTGGCAATAGCAACTCTAAGAGACAGTGTTTGGATTTCTAGCGGTAGCACGGCCTCGGACCCGTACGCGAACATATAGGGTGTACATTGAGTGGGAGTCCTGAAAGTTGTCCGGTAGGCCCACAGGGCTTCTAATAGTTTGTTTTGCCAATCCCTTTTGTTTTCGTGAAGTGTTTTCTTCAAAATTTAGACCAATGTTTATTGAAGGCTTCAGCCAGACCATTTTCTCTGAGATAGCAAATCATAGAGTATCTCCAATATATCTCTTGTCTTTTGACGAAATTGTTGATCTTGGTGCTTCTGAAAGCTGTCCCATTATCGGAAATTATTCTTCACGGTACTCCAAAACGGTAGAAAATCTGGCTTTTGAAAAATTAAAGGGCGTGTTGTGTCGTAACCTCACATAATGGTACTGCCTCTGCCCATTTAGCCTCTGCCCATTTACTGCCTCTGCCCATTTAGAGAAGTAATTTGTAGCGACAAGTATAAACCTGTGTCCTTTGGAAGATGGAGGGTTTATTAAACCTATTATGTTCGTGCCCAAACACTCAAATGGCCATGAGGCAACAGTAGGCAACAGTTGGGTGTAGCACGGGTGTAGCACATTCGGAGGCTAGAGTAAGACCACCCCATGCACTTGGCATTGGTGACATTTTATAGTTTTATCCATGTAATCGTACATCATTGCTGGTCAATAATATCTGAGTCTTTTGATCTTCATTTTTATTTTCAGCCCTTACTGATGAGAGCCACACAATCCGGCATGTACCTCTCAGTACTTCCTTCACAATATTCTATGCTTCGGCTCTGCTTAGAAATTGTAGCCACATTTGATCGAATGATCTTCTGTAGAGGACATTTCCCACCAGGGCGTAATACATAACCCTTCTTGTGATGTGGTGTGCTTCAGACTTGTCTTCTGGTAGCTTCCCAGTATGCAAATATTTTATTAATGCCTTGCGTCAATCTTTACTGATGTCTACAACTGTATTTATTGCTTCTTCTTTTGCGAGCTTGTGTAGAGTTTCGAGGTCGATCTTAGACAAGACTCGTCTTCCTTGCATTGTGATTTTAATGGAATCCTCTAAGGGACATGTCATTTCCTTAGCAAGTTTTGCTAGAGTATCGACATGGGCATTGTCTCCCCTGGGAATCCGGTAGAAAGTCACATCAGTAATCTGCTCTAGGAGCTTCATCGTATAGTGATGGTATTCTGCTAACCTTGGTTTTGGAATTTTGTATTGTCCGACGACTTGTTGGATGACGAGTTGGGAGTCACCATAGATGGTCATGTTTGTTATATCCATTGAGATTACCATTCCCAATCTGGTGATTAAAGCTTCATATTCTGCTTCATTGTTGGTGCACGGCTCTGTAAGGTGGTATAAGAACCTCATTATACGCTTATTTGGTGTAATAAATATCAAACTAATCTCTGCTTTGCCTAGTATAACTGTGACTGATTCTTTATCTTTTCTAGATGATGAAGCACCGTCGAAGTACATCTCCCAGCATTGTGCACTGGAGAATTCCATTTGTAACATTTGCTCGTCTGGTAGTTCTAGTAACTCGTCGTTACGTCGTTAAGAGAGGACCCAGCTGGTAGTGGGTGTGCAGTGAGAAAGTCTGCTAGTATTTGTCCCTTAATAGCACGGAGGAGAACAAAAGTTATATCAAATCACAATAAGATCATTGACCATCTTGCTAAATCTCTGGAGAGTGTTGGTTGGGTCATTAGATATTGCAATGGATTAACTTTCAAGATTAGGATAATCTTATGAGAAATCATTTAATGTCTAAGCTTTTGGGCGGCGAAAATTAATGTCAGACAATGCTTCTCAATAGGTAGATACCTTATCTCCATCGGAATTAGGCGACGACTCAAGTAGTAGAGTGCATTTTTCTTACCCTCATAGTTGACTTGGGCTAAGAGGGCTCAAAGAGAGTCATCTAAGACCGCGGTATAATGTATCAAAGGTTCCCCTGGGATAGGGGCTGCCAAGATAGGAGGTGTCATTAAATATTGTTTAGCATCCTCAAAGGCCCGCCGACATTTCTCTTCCCAAATGAATTTAGTGTCCTTTTTAATTAATGTCGAGAAAGAGAAAGGTTGACACCTACCTGAGAGATTAGAAATAAAGCGTCTCAGATATGCCAACTTCCCTTGGAAGGAACATAGTTGTTTCAAGGTTTTAGAAGGAGGCATTTCTAAGATAGCTTTAATTTTATCTGTGTCGATCTCGATTCCCCGATGACGGACAACAAATCCCAGAAATTTCCTAGAGGTAATGTCAAAGGCGTACTTTAAGGGATTCATTTTATGGTCATATCATTGTAACCGTTCGAACACAATCCTCAAATCGTACAAATGGTCTATTTTTCATTTGTTTTTGATGAACAAATCATCCACGTAGTATTCTACTTGGTCTTGAATGAGGTCGTCAAGAATCTTCATCATTGCACATTGATATGTTGCTCTGGCGTTCTTTAGGTCAAAGGGCATCACTGTGTGGCAGAAAATTCCAATCGGTCTTTTGAAGGCTGTAAGTGTTGCATCCTCGGGAGCCATCCTAATTTGGTTGTATCCCTATGATCCGTCCATGAAGGAGAAAATTTCATGTGTTGAAGCGATATCAACCATCATCTCTGGTATGGGTAGTGGAAACTCGTCTTTTTGACGTACCTTGTTCAAATCCTTGAGGTCGACACAAACACAAATCTGTCCATTTTTCTTCTTTACAGGTACAATGTTAGCTAACCAAGTGGTGTATTACTCTTCTTTCAAAAATTTGGCGTCTATTAATTTCTTCACCTCGGCAATGACTTGTTGTT
>NW_018237354.1:748535-763904 GCF_001263595.1 Phalaenopsis equestris | reverse complement strand
CTGAATGTTGGCCTTTAAAAGAGAAGCATAATAATAAGTTAAGTGTTGCCGAGATGAGAATGATTAGGTGGATGAGTGGCTTTACACTTAGAGACAAAATGCGGAATGAATATATTCGTGATAGGGTTGGTGTAGCTCCTGTGACAGACAAAATTAGAGAAAGTCGTCTTAGATGGTTTGGTCATATTAAACGTCGACCATTAGATGATCCGATTAGGAGAGTAGATGTTTTAAATTCGACTTGTGTTAAGAAAAACAGAGGTAGACCTAGGAAGACTTGGGCTTATTGTATTAAAAATGATTTTAATTTACTAGAACTAAATGAAAATATGATACTAAATAGGACGCAATGGAGAAAAAGGATTCATTTAGCCGACCCCACATAGTGGGATTAAGGCTTTGTTGTTGTTGTTGTTGTTGTATTCTCCTGGGAGCTTGTTTTATAGGGGTTACATTCTTGTCCACCCCAAGTTTATGGACTGCAACCTCTGTTAACAGTCCCGACATTTCATCGTAGCTCCACGCAAAGCAATCTTTGAATTTTGTTAATAGTTTGATCAATTTTGTAGATTCTTCGTCATTGAGTATAGAACAAATAAATATAGGTCGGGGTTGTTCTTAAGTCTTGAAGTTAATCTCTTTCAATTCATCCACAGTAGATTTAATTTCCTCCTCAAATTTTGCGGGAGCATCTTCTATTGGTTGATCATTAGAGTCATCCTCTATATCGAGGCAATCCTCCTCTGACTCACCAGTAATAATGATGCAAAATTCAGAATCATCGACTGGTCCGACTGTACCAAATCTGAGACGTTCTTTTGAATTTGGAGTTTGACTTTTACCATTCCATAATTTTTCAAAAAGTTGAAATTTATCTTTTTGTATTTGTTTTAGTATGTGTCCCTGTTGAATTAATTTTTGAACACAAGGCGAGAAGTAACCAAAAGGAAGTAACCAAAAGGCAATTCTAGGCGAGAAGTAACCAAAAGGCAATTCTATTAGTTCATTAGGATCATCATCCAAATTTACATGTAGTAGAGGTAGAAGCACGATAGAAGCACGATAAAATTTGATCGGCTATGAACCAACACTACGGACTTCCTTAACCTCTGAACTCTTGACTTTTTTAGGGAGAATCGGAGCAAGGGTCATAACATTCACATAGTGGTTTATTTGATCATACATTGTTTCATAATCATTTTTTTCTGTATCTTCTAGGGATATCTCGTACTGAAGTTTTTTCAGTCTTCTCATCATTATTTCATCTCAGAACTATCTTCATCACCAAAGTTGATGGTTTTCCTTGTCTGTTCAACAATTAAATTGATCCTTCCTCGTCCACGTACCTGGCCTCGACCTCGGGAGCGCGAACTAACAGAACCTTCACCAACTCGTTGTAAGGGAGTGATGGAAGATCGTTGAAGTGGAGTTGAATGGCCTCCTCTTTGTAATTTTTCTGAATCTTCATCTTTATTTGTGATAACTTCACGAGAGAAGACAGCCCTTTTTGGAGACGCGTAGTAGGCAGCATCTTCATGGATACCAACTTCATGCACTGAAAATGGTTGTAGGTCTCCTTTGATGCAATTTTCTTGACCATCTTTGCAGTATTTGAAGCACTGGTATAGAGATGATGGAACCATATTGTGTTCATGAATCCATGGTTGACCCAGCGGAGCGTTAAAATAGGTCTCAGTGTCGATGATATGAAACTTAACGGTTATCACAAGTTCTCCAACCTTTATAAGTAATGTAATTGACCCAAGGGCTCTTTCTCCCTTTTTGTTAAATCCTCTTAACATCATTTTATCAGTCGTAAGCTCTTGAGCTTCAATATCCAAATAGGACAATGTTCGTAGGCTCATCAAGTTAAGATATGCTCCAGGATCCACTAAAACTCTACAAATCTGCCGATGTTAATAAGAGATGTAGAGTGGACGATTGTGGTCGGCAGTATCGAGCAGCAAATCTTTATCTGTGAAGGTTACCCCAGGCTTTTCTTTCAACAAACAAACTTCATCTGAGGATGTGCTGGCCAACTGAGCTAAGCAAATTTATGGGTCAAGCAAAGCTGTAACCAGAGACTCTCTCATCTCCTTTGACAGGATCAGAGTGTCGTAGATGCTTAGTCGGTCCGACAACTTCCTAAGATGAGCTAGCACATTGTAGTTCACTTTGTATGATCCTTTGATTTTGTCTTAATCATGCAGTTCTTCCACTGGTGGAGGTGGGGGTATCTCTTCTCGGGTCATTATCTGCTTTCCTTTGTCTGTTGGAGCAATTCTTGGTGGTAACACTTTTCTGCTCCTTAAGTTAACTTCTGTGATTTCTTCTTCTTGAGCTACCATTGTTGAAACTTCCAGTGTCTCCTCCTCTTTTTCAAAAAGATCTAAGTTGATGGTAAGTGGTGTATCGTGATGCTCGAGAATTGGCTCCTCGTTATCGGTTCTGTTGTAAGTGGTGTCATTGATCTTCTTTGGACTTGACAAAGAGTTCATCAGACTTGAGTACGATTTGAGGATCATTTTGGGGATCAAGATCAAAATTAGATTGGTCATAATCAGTTACGTTATCACCAAAAACGGTTAAAACGTAGCTGAAATCATAATCATTATATTCATAAGACCCCAGAGGGACAAAAAGATAATCATACAAAGTCAAGGGTTTGAGGATTTTCTTCCCCAAATCTGAGAGAACTAATCTAGTAAATGCAGCCCCTATCCTACCCCTCGTGCTATCAATCCTTGCAGTGACGCTTCTCTTCTTCTTCTTTGTCCTTGACAATGACGGATCCCCTGACGAAACCCTCATCTCGGGCTTGGTATGTTACAGACTTTTAATGGAGGCTATTTTTGATGCAGACTGGATCTTGTTCAGTATTTTCTTAGATGATCTGCTCTAGACCTCATTCCATTCTTCATTTTTGGTATGCGTAGAAGATATTTTTGATGGATCATGTATTTGATTGAGGACCCTCTTGAGTTCATCCCAAGTTGTGCTCCATCCAACTGTTCCAGTATATAGATCGATTGGGGAGATTGGCTCGGCTGAAATCATATTTATAGAACCTTTTTTAGGTTCTTTTAAATACTCTTTTGGGATTGTTATGTTCTCTTCTTTAAGGTGTCATTAAGGTGCCTCTCGAGTCAGTCTTTAAAGACGAAGCATTTTTATATAGTGTGCCCAAGCAACCAGTGGTATGGGCAATAATTTGGTTCATTCTTTTTATCCACCTCTTCGGGCTTCTTCAGATCTGGTAGTCTGAACTCCTGTTTCTTCATTAAACTTTTGAATATTTTAGGTATAGCTTCATCTTTGAAAGAATATATCATTTTATGTCGCTTTCTTACGTCGCTCTGACAGGGACATTTTCTTAATCTCTATTCGAGGTGATCCCTCTTGAGGCGGTTGCTGGTTGGATTGACTACTCTGTTTCTGAGCATACTATGATGAAGACTGTTGATGCTCTTCTGCATATATCTTTATCGGTTGCTTTCCTTTGTCGATGGTTGCCACTACTCCGGGTTTCTTTACGAACACTCTGATCACCTTAGCCTTTTCGTGTGGCTCCATGTGCTTGATTTCCTCTTGAAAATTGATGGCTTTACTGAGTGGCTTCTCGAAGGATTTGATTGTGAGTCCCTTGAGCATGAAAGCTACTGGCCCTTGAATGATCTTGAGTAAAATTTCAATCGCATGATGTTCCGCATGATGTTCTTCAATCGCATGATGTTCCTATAGCTGAGGTTCACATTTCAAGCTAAGGTTTCAAAATATCAAAATATAGTCCACCAAAGTTTCACTAGGCTTTTATTTTTCCATCATGAGCTCTCCAATTGACACATGATGTTGTGCCCCGACAAATATTTTCATAAGCAACTGTTCTAACTTGAAAAATGTTTTAACTGACCAATTGGGCAAGTCAGCGTACCAGTCAAAAGCAATTCCTGACAAGCTGCTGACAGCTGCTGACGAACTGCTGAAAGAGTAGAGCTTCACTATTTTTTGTATTGCCACAGCTTTCTCAGAAATGTGCTATATGTTGTTTGGGATTTCTAGTCCCATCAAATATCTTGAAGTTTGGGGCTACAAAACCCTTTGGGAAAAGCACGGCATCAAATTCTTCTAGGTAAGGTCTACCCTTTAGAACCAATGCACCACCATTAAATTGGGTTAAGGCATCCGGCACTTGTTCAACCATTTGGTTGAATTCCTTTTCTGGTATAGCACCTGATGGAGAATCCTTTCTATGTTGCTTGTCTCTGTTTGCTGAAGCAACCTCTCTCCTTTCATCTGTGATGTGTATGATTTCTGGCTTATTGATCTCTAGAGAAGCTAATTGTGGCGCTTGTGATTACCCTTGAATAGTGGCCATAGCAGTCATGGCTGCAATCATTTCTTCTATTCTTTTCTCCAGTAGACTAACTTGCTCATCCCTTAGGAGGACAGCCCTAAGTAGTTCATCTACGGCGTTCTCTTCGGTGTGAGGTTGAGCCTCGCACGCAAATGTGGTGACTCTGGTTTCAATTACATGGACATCCATGAAATCTTCCTCCAAGTAATCATTGTAATCAAAACTTTCATCATCGCTATCGACTGAAACTCTGTGTTCTCGAGCTAACTCAAAAATCTTGATACTGAGTTTCTCAACTTTCTCTTCAATTAGTGATTCCTTGATCATTTTAAGATCTAGAGGACACTGATGGACATCCTCTACTTGTTCCTCCATCTCGCTGGCTATTGTTACGACGATGTCAGATATTTCAGACCCTTGTTTCATCTCCTGTTCTTGTCCCATGGACTTACCGGATTGTATCGGTGCAGTGACCTTAGGCAGTGACCTTAGCAGTGACCTTAGGTACCCATACCTTTTTCTTTTTCGACAATGATGTCTTAAGACGGAGTGTCTTAGTAGAAACATCGGTATGTTGAGGAAAAGTATGATCCCCGTGGTGTAGACTGGCTATAGTGCCTGGCTATATTGCCAGTAATTGTCTTATCTTTGCCTTTGAGATTGTAGAAATGTCTCGTTAATGGGTGACGGGTAAGATTTTCGGACCCGGTCTCGACTTAATCGGTCGACTGCCTGCGGTCTTCGTAGCGGTATAATCAGTAGTAATTATTGCGGTATCAACCCTATTCCCTAAATGGAACTATACGGGGAGGCGAGTAGATGGCACTCCATTCTTCTTGTGCGTCTGTCTGGCGGACTTGACATCCTACAAAATTTCCTTCTTCATGCGAGGCGAAATTGCATGTCCCACTCATTTAAGTAACTCGCTAATCGAACATCCTTCTTTGGTAGCTAGTCTTCTGAAAACTGCACTAACTCGAGTGATATGAGTGAACTTCTTTCTCTCCTCACCGTGTCCATGAAGTGATGGTAATGTGGCGGCGATTCTTTGGATACTCTCATATTCATCGATATCCGTCAGAGGTTGGAATCTACTCCCTCGTAGGAGTGGATAAATTTTCGATAATCCTTCTTCAACTTGATGAGGCTCCTCCTCAACGGGTGTCTCCTTGGGAGTCTGGGCTTTCATGGCCCTCCGAAAATTTCTGTTGCAGTTCCTCTTTTGAGTTCGGGTCAGCGGTACAGACCTCGAACTTGATCTAATTTCAAACACGGGTGGTGGGACAATTAATCCCTCAGTCGGATCCTCAATAATCTTTACTTTTTTCCCCTTAGCAGTAGCAGGGATAGCAGGTTTTGCGGGTGTCACGACGGTAGTAGTTTTAAACTTCTTGCAGGCAGGGAAGTCTTAAAGGCAATTCAGGTTAAATTCTGCAGATGGTTCCTGTATTTTCGGTGCGGCGATCTTCATCACTACAAACGGGGCTTTCCCGAGGATAACCTCGAGATCTTCAAATTCGGCTCCAAATTTAATGGTAGGAGCGAGGTTACAAGCTTCGTGACTCGTTGGCAGGTTGCAGGAAAAGGTCAGTGTGGGGTAGGCCATTGCAGCAGGCTTGAAAATAGAAAGTTTCGGGGTTAGCTATATGACCAAAAACCTTGTAATTGTTTTAGTACAAGCACTGAAAGTAGAGGTTGATTTGTAGACCGGACTGGTCTTAATTTATTAGTATTTTTGAAATATTGTTTAAGAAAAATCAAGAAGTGTAAAATTTAATTAATATAAGAAAATTCAAAGTGCGCGCAACACAACACAATTTGGTTTAATTTGCAAGAAAGCATATCAAATTTGGAAGGGAGATGTGATGTATTTAAGGACCCAGTGCGGGACCCATTTAGTGGCAGAAAATGCTCAGGTGGAACTAGTCCACCGACACACCTATTAGGGGTCCGACCTCACATGAAAATTTAAAGAGTCCTTAATGGCCTTCTGAACCCCTCTGTTCAAAGATGGTTGAACAGCTAGTCCTGAACTCCAAGGAGTTGGTTGTACCTTCCCAAGACAAAAATGGGTAAAGTATACCAACGGAAGAAGGGTAATTTGGTCTAAGAGGGATTTGGACATATTACGGATGTGTGAAGATAATATTTCTTGATTTGTATGGAGAGAAAAGTCTGTCCCCAGCGGAGTTGCCAGAAGCTGTCAACGCTGTCGGCGCTAATTTTTGGTTGAAGAGTTGCCCGTAAGAAGTTGTCAGTTCCCGGAATCAAAATCCTATCGCCCGCTTCGAAAGGACGTTTTAATTTACATATATATATTTTTTTTGAAAAATATGAAATCAAACTGACCCCATATTTTTCATAGTCTAAATGAAAGTGCGTTGTACCTCAAATACTGTATCTATCCCGAAGGATAAACATAAGACTTGAGGGTGAGGCTCAATCAATTAAACTAAGGAATATATGACGTCCGTTTGGTCTGTGAAACCTTTATATTTGCTGACAAGTTCTCCTATTTAATATAAAAAATTAAATAACGTTTATAGTAAGCTGGGTTCGGACATATTTTCTATAAGGGCAAGCCCCTATAGTTAATTACATCAATTACATCTTAAGGTGACCAAAGTCACCTAAGAAGCTCTTGATAAAAATCAGGAAATATTATCTTCAAGGAGTTTCAAAGGGTATGACTTTTCAAATGAAATCGGACATTTTGAAGACAATATCCCCTGATTTTTATAGAGGGTTTTCTTAGGTGACTTCGGTTATCTAAGATGTAATTAACTAACTAGGGGATGTCATGGATCCAGAGGAGAACCCAGCTTAAAATAAACTCTATTTAATCTCCAATATTAAATAGGAAAACTTGTCGACTTATAAAAAAGTTTCGCAGACCAAACGGATATCACAAATCTCATAGTTTAAATGGTTAAGCCTACCAATAAGTTATATGCATATCCTTCGGGATAGTGTATGTACTACTTGTGGTATTGCTGTGGTATTGCGCTCAGACATCTAAACTATCAAATATGTAAGGTCCGCTCGGTCTCACTCTTCTAAATTTACATATTATTATTTTCTAAACTTATAATCATAATCATACATAAATTTAAATTAAACCCAAACAACCCTTCCCGAGGGATAAAACAACCGACGGTATGTTCCGTAGAGAATTTTTTGTTGTTGGTTTCCCAGGAATTTTTTTTTCTCATAAAGAACTAATGCATATCTGTTGTGTAGATCTATAGCTGTCAGTTCCCCTTGTTTTTGTCATTTTTCACCAAAACTACCACTGGTTCCCCTCTTCTCTGCCGATTTTCTAAAGGTTGTTGTCGATGATCCTTCTGACAAGTAATTCCAGCAGCCGGACTTCCCTCCACTGCAGAACTATTTTTTAAGGAAATTTTTAAGGAATAACTAGGGGATGTCATGGATCCAGAGGGGATGTCATATAACAAATTTGACTTCTCAAGCTATCCTAATGTTTGGCTTCAATTTTTAAGGAGAAATATTTAGATGTTTCATCCTGCCAATTTTAGTTGTTAGGGCTTACGTTCATGTGAAACTATCACACAAATAGCCTGGAAGATGTGCGGGTTTAGGTCGTGACAAACGACAACCTCGGACTCCTAAGACGAGTTAGGGCTTATATTGTTTAGCAGGGCTATACAAAGGCCTAAAGATAAGGTGAGGATTTATGTTACATAAGCAGGCAACCTTGAAGTTATATGGCTTTGTTGTTTTTATCTAAGGAAGGAAGATTGGTTTAGCCAGGGAAGACGGGTTTTGCTGTGGAAGACGGGCAACCTGGAAGTCCTACGGTTCCTTCATTCTGGCACAACTATTTTCTATTAGTTTCACTTAGTCCAAATGAACTTACTAAACTCAACTTAATGACTTAATGAGTTTCATTTAGTCCGTGGAAAGCCTCGTTAGCAACCATAGGTTACCTCCTCCGAGGGATTCCCGATCATCCGATAGAGACATCTTAATTTAGTTGCAATTGTAGTTTTATGTGATGTTTGGGATTAAATTTTGAGTTGTTTTATATTTTGAATATTGTGGCGGTGAATTTTATCGTGGTTGATTTTAGTTTTGGTATTGGATTTGGTTTTGTGGCTAACATAATAATTTTAGTTTTCATGTAAGGTGGCACCGTTGTTTAGCATGCAAATTTGTAGGTATCAATGTACAGTATGAAAGTACAAGAAAGACAATGCTGTAAACAGTAAAAACGTACCTGGTGAGTCTTCTCGTTCCACCACCTGAGACTTATCGTTCCACCACCTGAGTCTCGTTCCACCACCTGAGACTTAAAAGGCATGTTAAGGCAGTTTATATGAAACGGGGAAGTAAAAATTTGATAGTTTTCATAACCCTATGTCATATCTTGGTGTGTCCTTAAGAGTTTAATTAATGGTAATTTTGTCAAGCAAAACATATTAAGTTTAATAGATCTCTGAGGTATCCAACAGATCTAGAGAAATAAGCAGGTCCGTGTTATTCTCTCGCTGCCTGGTGGAAAATCCCAAGTTCTTTTAAAC
Organism: Phalaenopsis equestris; assembly: GCF_001263595.1. NCBI lineage: Eukaryota > Viridiplantae > Streptophyta > Magnoliopsida > Asparagales > Orchidaceae > Phalaenopsis > Phalaenopsis equestris. Next base: position 755,006 of record NW_018237354.1, on the reverse strand, counting down.
TTATTATGTTTCTTAATAATTTATCCTATAAACACCCTAATGCTCAATGAACATTGATGTCTCGATTATCCTTAAGAGTAAGGTAATTATCATCTGTAATTTAATTTTGAAGATTATGCGGGTGAAGACCCTTAAAGAGGCAAGTTAGTGTTATTGGAACACTTAGCCGAATTTTAGTCCTAATTGGGCTTTTATTGTTTGAAAGATGTTCTAATTTTAATTGAGTTTGTTTTTCTAATCCTCATTTAAATGCAACTTGATTTAGCCTAAGTCACTACTAAGCCCTTAAGACCTATGTGAGTGTCTTAATTAGTTTTGAAACGGCTAAGCTTTAGGTGGTCATGATTCATGATTTGAATTTTGTTTGAAAATCAAAATAGAGATATTAAATTGATTAATTATTAACTTTAAAAGTCATACCTCTAAGTCCTCGGTTCATTTTATTTTAATAAACTTCCAAATTTCAAAATTTATTAACTTATCTTTTCAATTAAGAAAGTGTGGTTGGTTTCTACCAATTAACCTCTTATGTTTCAAACATCCAAAGTTAGATCATAGGTTGCCCATTTCCCTCCTTGAATGAAGTCTAAATGTTAATTAAGGCTAAATTTCCAAAATTGCACATTTGCCCCTAAGACTCTAACACTTCATAATTTGTCAAATTCAATTCAAATGACTTTGAAATTTTTATTCTACCTCATTCATGGGTCAATTAAGACATCAAAGGAGAAAATGTGATTTTTTGAAAATTTGATTTAATTTATATAATTATTTTCATGCAAAAATAAGATTTTTCAAAGAAAATTCCTAACTTGACCAAGGTAAATCCTAATCCCTTAAAATTTTTAATTAAGGTAGACTTAGACATAAGAAGCCTTTGGACCAAATTTCATGATTTTTTGAATTTTATTTCAATTTTAATAATTTTTTTAAGTTCTGGGGTATTTTTTAATTATAAATTATTTTAAATATGAAAAATTAATTTTCATATTTTTAAAAAGTCCTCCTAAGGTCAGACAACTTTGAGAAGAAGATTTTATATTTTTTTGAATTTTATTTGATTTATTGGAATTATTTTTAGTGAAAACTCATTTTTAGCCTTTAAAAAATTATCTTTTAGCTTTGAAATTCAGTTTCTTTATATAGAAAATAAGAAAAATATTCTAATTGTTCCTATGTGCTTAGGAAGCAATTTAGAAAATTTCCATGAATTTTATTATTTTTGTGATTTTTAGGGATTTTTAATTATTTAAATATTTAAAATAGGCTAAAAATCAAGTTTTTTTTTTAAATATCATTTTATTTTTATAAAATACCCTTGATCACAGAGAACTCAAAAAAACAAGATTTATAATTCTTCAAGTTAAATTTTAATTATTAAAAATCATTTTAGTGCCAAAAATGTTAATTAACTTGAAAAATTAATTTAAATTATCAAATGAATTTAAAATGCTTTGAAAATTTTATTGTGAGTTCTCTGGATCCTAAAAAAATAGTGAAGATCAAAAATCAAGTCATTTTGTTATTTATATTTTTTTTAAAATTAATTATTTTAGTGATTTGGGGTTTGTAAAGATTTGGTGTATTTTGAATGACTTGGCATATAGAAATTTACCTAAGGGTTCTCTGGTCATAGTGAACCTTCCAAAATTTTCTTGGATTTTTCTCAGCAACATGCTAATTTCCATGATTAACTTAAGCCAATCATGCATATAAACTTGAAAAATATGATTATATGTCTGGGGACCTTCTTTGACTTTGGAAAAATTGAGGAATGTTCCGTAAGACAGAGGCAACAACATGCTAAAATTTCAAGTCATAGTGATATTACTACATGCTTGGAGAATCAAAACATCCAAATCAGTATTTAATTAATAAAAAATAAAATATGCATCACATGGACTTATAATGTTTTCCACATTATTATCCTCTGTTCACTGAGCAAGAGAGTATTTTTATTTTATTTTTATGATTTTTCTACACCAAGATATGAATTTTTGAATTTAGGGATCATTTTCTGAATTATTTAAATCCCTATTCATTTATTTAAACGAGTGGCGCCACCTCAACCTACGACGGCTCTGACGCTCCACGCGGAATGCTCCCATTCAACATCGTCATCCACCTTAAAGCTGACTCGGCCCGCGGCTTATGTTCCGAAGCGCTGTCCGGCTTGATCTCGGCTGTCCATCTGATATACGCGTAATCGAACGACGCTCCATTATCATCCCCGATAGCCTAGCCCGAGAGCCGTCCGTCTTCTAGCCTTAAGATCTCTCTCATTTCTTAACCAAATTAAGTGAATTTTTTTTAAATGCTCATCTAGACTAGAGGAACATATCCATATGGTTATGATGCCATGAAATCAACTCAAAACAAATGAAGAGTTCAAATAGGCTCGAGAAGAAAAGAAGTTTTATACCTTTTCTATGAGAAGTGAAGCTTCAATCAGAGGGTCTTGGCACGTTCGTTGGGGTCCAAAGAGGCTAGAGATTGAGCCTCTGATCTTGGTGTAAGGCCTAGGTGTGATTTTGATCAAACCCGATTTCAGGTGTTGGTTTAGAGCTATTATAGAGGTTATTTCAGAGGGAGATTTTATGGGGCTTTGGATTCTTCTTTGGATTCTTTCTCTGTTGTGAAGGTGTGGGTGAAGTTAATTTGATTTTAGTGGACTGTGGAGATGTATTGGGCTCTGTCTTGGTTTCCGACAAGATTTTGAGCTCAAAATTGAACTCCGTTAGTGGAAATTGGTGAGGGAAAACAGTTGGAATGCACTGAGGGGATCTTAGGGAAGCTCTGTGGTTAATTTGGAGAGGTCTCTCTAAGAAATTTATAGCACTCTCTCCCATGGCCGTGGAGGTGAGTTTTTTTATAAAAAGGCCATGGGGTGGCTCTCAGGGCAAATATTTGGGTGCATTATTGTGCTTAGGTGGAGGGCAGAGGGGCTCTACAATTTGACTTGGCTGAGCTGGCCTCTAGGTTTGATTTGGGTGAAGTTCCATGGGGCTGGCTCTTGTTTTTGAGCTTCTCCGGCAACTAGGATGGCCGGCCATGGCAGGGGAAGGTGGCTAGGTGCTGAGGGCATCCAGGGGAATCTATCAAAGCAACTTAATGCAATGAGGTTTTGTTTTGGTAAGGGTATCTTAAGCATGTGCATTTTTGGAAATAAAATCCCATAATTTGGGGAACTTTTAGTCCATGGATTATTTTAGGTGGTTAGATGGGTTTTGGCTCAGTCTTAGGGTCTAACCAATGGCTGTGGTGGAGTTAATTTGATGACTTTCGGGTAGTTAGGCCATCTTTAATGCATAGGTTCAATGTGGGTTCAAGTGATCAAAGTATTAGTTTGGGCTAGGTTAGCCATGTCAATTGACCAAAATGATTAATCAACATTGTGTATATGATTGTTATGAAGATTTTTGATGAAGTGTTGAAGTGATTTTGAGTTCAATTGGTAGGTCAATTTGAGGGATTTTTTAAATTTGATCAATTTGGGCATGTTGGGCTAGACATGGGTCTAGGTTGGGCTAACCTTGGGCTAACTCCAAATTGAATGGTCCACATTATCTAGGGAGATGTTTTGGGATTTTTCATGAAGGGATGGAGTGGAAATTTTGGGGCTAAGCCCATCAATTTGGTGAGATTTTGAGACATGACCAATTTGGGGCAAATTTGGGGCTTTTGGACTAAGGTTGAAATCAAATGAATTTGAGGCCTCACCAAGGCCAATTGAAGGTCAAGATTGATGTGGCACCACTATTTTCTATTGGAATCACTTAGTCCAAATGAATTTACTAAACTCAACTTAATGAGTTCCATAATTTCATTTAGACCGTGGGAAGCCTCGTTAGCAACCGTAGGTTACCTCCTCCGAGGGGTTCTATCAAGAGTGAATTTAAGTTTAGAATTGAAATTGTAGTGAATTGAGATCAAATTGATGAACATTTGAGTTGAATTTGGGGAAATTTGGGCTCTTAAAGTCAAATTTGGGGGTTTTGGTTAAAGATGGTGAAATTAACAAAATTGGGTCATTTGGTAGTTGAGAAAAATGAAATATGGAATATTTGGGATTTGTTGAATTTTTTTGGGAATTTTTGAAATTTTTGGAATTTTGGGCTATGGAGGGGTATTTTTGGTAATTTGGCCAATTTGGGGATTTTGAGTAGTTTGGGTGTTTTCATGGTGTTTCAAATGATTTTTTAATGTATTTTTGGTAGATTTGGAAATTTTGGCCAAATTTGGGGTCCCAAGGGTATATAGGTAATTTGGGGGAGTTTAGGAGCAAAATCCTAGATTGGGTATCTTAGTAGAGTTGGAGTGCCAACCACCATTAATAAGCCATGGACCAATGGAAACCCCATTTTGGGTCCTCTATGTAGTGGTCTTAGCCAAACCCTAGCCCAGTGCTAATGGGTTTAGGGGACCACCTACAGGAGTCTCCCAAAAGTATAAATGGACCAAAGCCTAGAAATTTTGGGTTTAGGGTAGTGAGTGATTGTGAGTGTAAGTGATTGCAAGCAAGTGCCTTAGCCCTAGACAAATACCTAGGGTCAACTCTAAGGTCCAGTAGTCCTAAGGGTAACTCATCTTGAGTTCCCCCATAGTGACCCCATCTAGTAAGTGCTAGAGGTTAGGACCAATATGTGGAACTTCAAGTTGAGTAAAGAAGAGTTTGAATTTCTAATGGATTCCTTGTCTAGTTTTGTTTTCTAAGAATAGTCAGTAAAAAAGTCCTATGGCTATACCTTAGGCTACTAAAGAGGAAAAACTAAACTTCAACCAAAAGTGAGGTCAACAAAGCTTCATGAAAAACTCCACAAAAATACCCCATAAATCCAAAAATCCTTTTTCATGCAAATTGACCAAGCCAAGGACAAGCCATAAAGCTATCCCCAAGCCATAGGTGAGCCATGTAAGCCTTTGCCACCTTACCATGCCCAAAGTGGTAAAAGGAGGAAACCTTTTAATGATTCCCTTAAAAGTGGTTAACCCTTCTCATATTTCCCCTAAACCATGCTTAAGCCTAATTGTACTTGGATGGTGACTTCTCCTCACTAAATAAGCTGAGCCAAATGATATCCTCTTAAGCCCAAAGCCGTGGTGGGTGAGCCCAACCCAAAACCATGCTTTGACACAAATTGGACTAAAAATAGGTTTACCACCATTACTCTTTGATCATAAACCTTTACACATGGCCAAACCCAATTGCCTTCACTAAAATCAAGCCCTGATCCCCCTGACCAAATGGTGACCTGACCCTGGTCGGCCAACCACCTTGGCTGCCAAAAAATACCATGTCGAGAGAGCCAAAGTATGGAAAACCCAAAATTCAGCCCATCCAATGTGGCTCACATCAATTAGATTGTTGCCCCAATCTTCCCTCCACCTAAGCACAACTCTCCACCCACTGGCCAGTCGTGGCAGCCACCACAACCTCCACTACTTAAACCCCACTCCTCCACTGCCAAGAAAGAGACCAAAAAAACCCTAACAAAACTCTGCCAAAATTTCATCGGAGCTCCCTTAAAGCTTCCTAAGAGCAATCATGCCATTTTTACCACCCAAGTTCACTGCCTGAGCTCAATTTCGGAGCTCAAAATCAAGCCAAAGCAGGACACCTCACCACACACCACCAAACCCTAAATTGAACTGCTCTTAAGCTTCACTAGAGCTAGAGAGCGAGTTTTCCACTAAAATCGCCATCTCCAAAGCCCTCTAACCTAGATCTAGACCAAGGCCACACCACCTGTTGGAGAAGTTCTACACTAGACCTTGCACCAGAGAAAACTAACACTTTCAACAGGTTTGTTGAACCATACCAAAGCTTCCACAAGCATTTGATTGAGGCTTCCTCTCTCAGACTCAGGTATAAGGCCTAAAACCCTAATTTTTTGCTTGGTTTGGGCTTTTGTGAAGAATACTTGCATTACATAGTATTGTAACCATATAGTTGTGTTTGTCTTGAGTAGATGAAGGTGTAGGAACAAACCGTACTTGATTTAATTGAGTATCGAGCAAGATCTTTAGCCTAGAAGTCGAATGGCTCATGGGTTTAGTTCATCAGAGATGATGACGAAGGACTCTCCGATCACACGTGTATTAGACAGATGGACGAGATCAAGCCAGACAAGGAAATATGACACGAATAGTGGGACGCGTGGCTGTTGAGTCAGATGGCGTCGCCGAATCAGAGCGCGACGCGTGGCGCTTCGGAGTGGACAAGGATTATGTGGTTGTCGGCACTATTTTTGGTGTAGGGTTTGCCCGTAAGAAGCTGTCGGCCATCGGAATTGAAATCCCATTGCCCGCTTCGGAAGGACGTTAAAAAAATTTAGTTTTGAAAAAGATGAAGTCAAACGGACCCCATAATTTTCATAGTTTAAATGGAAGAGCACTTTAGCTCAAATTCTGTATCTATCCCAAAGGATGAATACAAGAATTGAAGGGTGAGGCTCGATCAAATAAACTAGA
>NW_018237354.1:741198-743589 GCF_001263595.1 Phalaenopsis equestris | reverse complement strand
AGGGGTATCTTGGTAATTTGGCCATTTTTTGGAAATTTTGACAAATTTGGGTGTATTCAAGGTGTTTGAAATGGGTTTTGATCAATTTTGGGTATTTTGGCAAAATTTGGGAATTTTAGCCAAATTTAGGTCCCAAGGGCAGTTAGGTAATTTGGAGGTGCATAGGGGCAAAAGACCAAGTTAGGCATTTCACATAGAATTGGATAGATATCCATTCTAAATGAACCATGGATTAATATATTGTGAAGATATGGTGTACCCTAGTTCCAAGTCAACACCCAGGGTCAATCCTAAAGCCAAGTAATCCTATAGGGACTCTTCTTGAATTCTCTTATAATGATCTTATCTACTAAATGTTAGAGGTTAAGATCATTATGTGGAATTTCAAGTTGAGTAAAAAGAAAAGTTCTGAATTTCTAATGGTGGGGTACCTTTTCTAATTTTCTAAGACTAGTCAATAGGAAAGTCCTATGGCTAGACCTAGGCTACTAAAGAAGTTTCTAGACCACAACCAAAAGTGAGGTCAACAGTGGCGGGTGATTGGGATAAATAGAAAAATTAGGATTTATTGAATTAAATAAATGCCATAACTTGAAAAATTCATATCTTTTCATATAAAAAATCTATTTCTTTTCATAAAAAAATCATAAAAATAAAAGAAAAATAACCTCATGCTCAGTGAACAGAGGTGAATAATGTGGAAATAGTTTCATGTCTTTTTTATGCATGTGTGATTTTTAATTAATTAAATAGTGTATTACTAATTTATATTCTCCATTCGCATGGACACTTCACCATGACTTGATTTTTAGAGTTTTGGCTCTCTCTGTCATGAGGGATCTTCTCTGATTTTTTCAAGGTCATAGGAGATCTCTAGACAGAGATCTCTATTTTTCAAGTATGTCATGTCTATTTTAGTAAAATAATTATAATAATTAAAATATTAATCAGAAAAATACAAAACTTATTTTGGTGGGTTCATTATAGTCAGAGGACCCTAGGAAGAATATAAATTTAGCATAATTCATTAAGAATAGGCCTAATTGTCACCAACCCCTAAAAATTAAAGAAAATTAAATGAGAATAATTATAAATGTAAATGCCATAAAAATTATTTTCCACTGTTATTTAATGTTAGAGGAGGTCCCAATAAAAATTTCAAGTTAATTGGAATTAATTTGACCACTGAAATGGATTAATCAAGTGAAATTGCATTTCTCACACTAAAATAATTATAATAATTAAAATACAATTCAAAAAAATCACCAAATTTGTTTTGGAAGCTCCTTATGACCAGAGGAACCTAGGAAAAATAAAAGTGGAATTAAAATAAGCATTCCATTAGAGCTTAAACCTGCAATTATCCAAATGGTACAAAATAATTAGTTTGGAGGATCACCTACTAAAGATCCTAACTTACATCTTATTAGTTTTGTTGAAATTTGTGCTACATTTAAATATGACGGAGTGTCTAATGATGTTGTTAGGCTTAGACTTTTTCCTTTTTCCTTAAGGGATAAAGCCAAGGCTTGGTTAAATTTGTTAGTGCCTGGATATATTAGAACTTGGGGAGAACTATCACAAAAATTCTTGGCTAAATATTTTCCATCCTTGAAAACCGCTAAGCTTAGAAATGATATTACATCTTTTTTGTCAGTTTGAAGGGGAATCGATATATGAAGCCTGGGAAAGATTTAAAGATCTTCTTAGGAAATGTCGACATCATGTTTCACCAGATTGGTTAATAATTAAAACATTTTATAATGAATTAGTAGGATCACTGAGATCTATTATAGATGGTGTTGCGGGTGGTTCATTAATGTCAAAACCTTTTGATGATGCATATTCTTTAATTGAAGAAATGGCTACTAATAAATTTCAATGGCCCTCTGAAAGGGTAAATCCTAAGAGAGTAGCTAGTTGATGCAATGTCTATTTTGGCATCTCAAATTGCTGTTATTTCTAAAAAGATTGATCAAATGGGAATGAATTATTCTCAAGTATCCCGAGTATTAGAGAAGAATTCACTAGGATAGATTACTGATGCTCAATCATCTTATGAAACTTTAAACGTTATAAATAATCAAAATAACAATCCCTGATCTAAGTATTTTAACCTTGGTTGGAAATATCACCCTAATTTTAGTTTGAATAATTATAAGAATTTAGTGAATCCATCCGAAAATCTGAACAATAAAGGAAATCCTAATATTCGACCTTATTATCCTCCGAGATTTAACTCCAACCCTAACCCACAAGTTAAGGAAAAGAAGTTGACGATGGAAGAAGTAATGTTGAATATGGGAAATTAAATATAGAATCAAGGGGCTGCTATTAGAAATATTGAAAATCAATTAGGAAATATTGCTACTGCACTTAGTAATAGACCTT
>NW_018237354.1:738678-740961 GCF_001263595.1 Phalaenopsis equestris | reverse complement strand
ATAAACAATTTACAAAATTTTTGGAAATCCTTAAGAAGTTAACGATAAATATTCCCTTTGCTGAAGCTTTGGAACAAATGTCAAGTTATGTTAAATTTATGAATGATGTATTAAACAAGAAAAGAAAGTTTATAGATCATGAGACCGTTGCACTTAGTGAGGAGTGTAGTGCTATTATTCAAAAAAAGCTTCCTTAAAATTGGTAGTTTTACTATACCTTGTGCAATTAGAGAAAAGTTTTACGGAAAAGCTTTATGTGATTTAGGAGCGAGTCAATCTTATGCCTTTATCAATTTTTAAACATTTAGATTTGGGAGAAATTTCCCCTACTACTGTAACTCTTCAGTTAGTTGATCGATCAATAACTTATCCAAAAGGTGTTATAGAAGATGTGCTAGTAAACGTGAATAAATTTATTTTTCCTGTAGGCTTTATAGTATTAGATATAGATGAAGATAAAGAAATTCCCATTATTTTAGGGAGACTATTTATTGCAACAGGGAGAGCTGTAATAGATGTACAAAAAAGAGAATTAATGATGAGAGTTAATGATCAAGAAGTGAAATTTAATATACCAAAAGCTATGAAATATTCTGCAATAGAAAAAGATAATGAATGTTTCAGGATGGAAGTAGTTGATTATCTAAGTAATGAGTAGTTTAAGAAAGAATTCAAAGATAAATTAAAGCAAGGAGAAATTGTTTATACTGAATACATAGTTTACTGAGGACTCAAAATTTGATCAGGAGAGGTTTGAGACTTTAGATGCAACAAAAAATAGTAAACCTCTCATTCATTCTATTGAAGAACCTCCTGAACTTGAGATGAAGGTACTTCCTACACATTTAAAGTATGCTTATTTAGGGAATTCATCTACATTACTAGTCATCATTTCCTTAGATTTGACTCAATCAAAAGAAGAAAAATTAATAGATATGTTGAAAAAGTATAAAAAGGCTTTTAGATGGACCTTAGTAGATATTAAAGGAATTATTCCTTAAATTTGTATGCACATAATTTTATTAGATGAACATTATGAACCTAAAGCAGATCCTCATAGAAGATTAAACCCAATAATGAAAGAAGCTGTTAAAAAAGAGATTTAAAAGTGGTTCGATGTTAAAATTATTTACCATATTTCAGATGGATAGACTAGTTGAGCATAAATAATTTTATTTTATGCTCTACCGTCTAAAAAGGAGTGATTGTTGAAGAAAATGAGAAAAATGAATTAATACCAATAAGACAAGTAACTGGTTGGCGAATTTATATTTACTATAGAAAACTAAATATGGCCACCAGAAAAGATCACTTTCCTTTGCCCTTTATAGATCAAAAGTTGATCAAATGTTTAGATCAAATGTTTGATAGATTGGTTGGGAACAAATACTATTGCTTTTTAGATGGATATATTGGATATCATCAAATTCTAATTGCTCCAGAGGATCAAGAGAAAACAACATTTACAGGCCCATATGACACATTTGCTTTTTGGAGAATGTCATTTGGACTATGCAATGCACCTGCAACATTTCAAAGAGGCATGATGTCAATTTTTAGCAATTTTATAGAGCATGGAATGGAAGTATTTATGGATGATTTTTCTATATTTGGGACTTCATTTGAGTTATGTCTTAATAATTTAGAAAAAGTTCTAGAGATATTTGAAAAAATCAACCTAGTCTTAAATTGAGAAAAAATGTCAATTTATGGTTGCAGGAGGTATTTTTCTTAAGCATAAAATTTCTGAAAAAGGTATAGAAGTTGATCCTGCAAAAATCTAAGTCACAGAAAAATTACCACCTCCTAATTATGTTAAAGGGGTGAGATGTTTTCTAAGACATGTTGGTTTTTACAGGCGCTACATAAAAAATTTTCAAAAATAACTAAACCCCTATGTCAAATTTTAGAAAAAGATATAAAATTTGATTTTAATGAGGAATGCATAACAACATTTGAATTATTAAATAAAAAATTAATCACCGCACCTATAATAGTACCACCTGATTGGGAGAAACCATTTGAAATAATATGTGATGCTAGTGATTATGCTATTGGGGTTGTATTAGGACAAAGACACGACAAAATTTTTAAAGTTATATATTATGCTAATAAAACTCTAAATAATGCTCAAATTAATTATACTACTACTGAAAGAGAGTTATTAGCTATTGTTTATGCCTTTGATAAATTTAGATCTTATTTAATTGGAACTAAATGTATAGTGCATACAGATCATTTTGCTATTAAATATTTGATGCAAAAGAAGGATGCTAAATCAAG
>NW_018237354.1:738296-738668 GCF_001263595.1 Phalaenopsis equestris | reverse complement strand
ATTGCAAGAGTTTGATTTTACCATGGTAGATAGAAAGGGAAATGATAATCAAATAGCTGATCATTTGTCTAGAATAGAAATAGAAATATTAACTAATTTTACAAATGAAATTTTAGAAAATTTCCCTGATGAACATTTATATAGTATTGATCAAATTGATGTACTGTGGTATGGTGATATAGTAAACTAAATTGTAAGTGACAATCTACCACCTGATATCAAGAATCCACAATTAAAGAAATTTATCTATGATTCGAAAGACTATTTTTGGGATGACCCATATTTATATAAACAATGTAAAGATTTAATTATTAGAAGATGTGTGCCTTATGAAGAAACTCAACAGATAATTGAAAGATGCTATGATTCTGA
>NW_018237354.1:722647-737657 GCF_001263595.1 Phalaenopsis equestris | reverse complement strand
AAAGCATATGATAACGCGAAAATCTATAAAGAGAAAATGAAAATATGGCATGATCAAAATATTGTTAAGAAGAAATTTGAATTTGGACAAGAAGTTCTACTATATAATACAAGATTGAGATTGTTTCCAAGAAAACTAAAATTCAGATGGCCAGGACCATTTAAAGTGATTAAAGTCTATCATTATGGAACTGTTGTTATTAAAGATCCTAACACTAGAAAGATATTTAAAGTTAATGGGCATCGTTTAAAACATTATTATGAAGGGTGCATACCTCAATTTAAAGAAGTTTTAATGTTAAGCCAACCCAACTAAGCAAATGGTATGTCGGGTTGACGATGTTAAGCCAAGCGCTTTGTGGGAGGTAACCCATACTTATATTGCTATGTATTACTATTTAGTTTATTAAGTGTCTTATATATTAGTAGATAATAATCCTACACAATTTCATTTATTATAAATTAAGTCAAATATTGGTATTGGAGGAAAATTTTGAATCAAATGGAATAAAAAAAATGAAAATTGCAATTTTGGCCACTGGCGCCCTAGAAAACGGACATCAGTGCCAACAGTGCCAATTAGGAGCACTGACGGTGTCGAGTGTGGTTAGATGGTTTTAGATGACTTTTGGCGTGTTTTGGTGTGATTTCACTTCATAATAATCATCGGGACAAGTTTAAAAAGGCCTAGAAACATCCTTGGACGCGTAGTAACTTCCAAATTTTGGATTCCATGGCTTCCAATTCTAGAAATACTTTGAGGTATGGAGTTTTCAATAAAAGAAAGTTTATTAGTTTTGACACGCAGCGATTATACAATAAAATTATTACGAAGAGGAGATTGATCAAGGAAAGAGGATTTGTTAATCATGGAGTGATCGATCCTACTGGTCTGATTGATAAAATCATTCTGCAAAGGTGTTGGGAAGTTATGTGTTACACTACGTCTGCAGTTGTCGTACCTATGGTGAAAGATTTTTATGCAAACTTACATAGAATTACTTAAGGTGTTGTCTTCGTATGAGGTAAGGCTGTACCATTTACTCCTATAAGGATTAATGAATTGTATATGATAGACAACATTCCAATCTGTCATTATACAAATTTCATTCCTACACGAGATTTGATGCAAGAAGTGTATAATCTTCTGACAGATGAAAGTGATATGTGAGAGATACGAGATGAAGGATATATTAGTTTCTCCACTTCATTACTTAATCCAATTTTGAAGCAATGACATTTCTTTATTGCTGCAAAATTACTCCCTTTTATGAAAATTAGTAGAGTTACCAATGAATGTACTATTTTAAATTACTGCATTCAAATGGAAAAACTCATTGATATAGGGTCTATTATATTTAAATCTATTATGGGTATCCTTACTAATGGACGAATTTATGGACTTGGGCATCCATCTACCATCCTTTTGATTTGCAGTCAAGCCCAAGTTCCATATGAAAGTTGGGAAAAGACTTTATTACCTTAAGAGCCCATGAATCCTATGGATGAGAATTATTCTGGAAATGGAAATCAAGCATTAGAAGCCATCATAGATAAATCTTCACATGCTTCAACTCCATTAATACCACCAACAGTTGGAAGTTCGCTTTCTTTGGAAAAGAATTTGAAGAAAATTGAAAGGGAACTTCAGAGTATTATGAATGCAGTAGGAGATCTTAAAAAGCTTTTTCATTACCTAGATTGGAGAATGAAAGAAAATTTTGATCACACTGGAACTTTTGAAGGAGGATTAGTTCGGATGTCTAAAGAAAAAAGGTGGATCAAAGAAAATTCGACAGAACAATTCACGTACCGATTCTTCTACAAATTATATGTTCATTACCAATCTATGGGAGATATCAGAGGAGGAGAAAGCACTGAAGAAGAGGCAAATAATTGAAGACTTTAAATTCTCTATCTATCTGAACTTTGATTGTGTGTATAGTTTTGTGACAGCGTTTAGTGTTGTGGCTTGATTTCAACGGTGATTTATAATTAGTTTGTTTAATAAGTGTGATTGTGTAATTAACAAAATTGTGTTTGTAAAAAATTTACTTTTGTATATAAAAGTTAGTTTGTTGTTGTTTGTGAAAATTTGTGTTGGTGAAATATTTTGCTTTGTGAATTATTATTAGATAAAAATTTGTGTTTAAAATACTAAAAATTTTAGAGTAAGTCGATAAGAAATTGAAAATTAAAAAAAAATCAGAATATGAAATTTTCGAGCCTTCAGTACCGACTGCGCCCTCGACCCGACAACAATTTTTAACCCCTAAAAGTTCGCAATTTTGACTATGGCCACCATTTTTACGCTTAAGTCATCTTCAACCTTTGGTTTGGACGGCTAGGGCTTGATTATGGTCAAATTTGAGGCGATTTAAAGGCTAAAATACTTTGGATTTCATTTTCTCTAGGTAAGAGCTACACTTTAAACAAAAAATTTTTTATTTTCACCAAGGATTTATCCCACATTGCATGGATCAAAAAATATGAAAAAATTTTTGAGAAATTTTTTAGAAAATCCTTTAGTGATTAACTCTTATATAGTTATTTGAAGTTTAAAATATTTTACATTTTAATTTTTGGAATTTTAGAATTTATTCAAATTTTTCAAAATTTTCTAGATTTCTTATGACACCTAGACCGAGCAAAAGGAAAGTAGAATATGACAAGCAGAGATTTGTTAGCTTTAGAGCCAGTGCTCAATTTCATAGCATTTGTGAAAACAAGAATGTAATTCAGGACTGAGATTTTAAAAATCCAGGAGGAGAAGTTGAACGTTTGATTATTGCTCGTCAATGGTAAAACTTCTGCTATTTCACTCCCGATGCGATAGTTGGGATTATAATGGAATTTTATGCCAAGAATTTTATGCCAACCTTCCTGAAGCTTCTGATGATTAAGTATTTGTTCTTGGAAACATGGTAAAATTTACTTAAGGATATAATTTACTTCAAATAAAATAAATGAGTTTTATTCTGTAGAAGATGTGTATTGATGCCAGTATCATTTTTTTCTGTTACAGATCAGTCTTTAGATGAAGTTATTTCTTTTTTAACTAGTGAGAAAGGGGCTTGGAAAATAAAAAATGGAGTTAAAGTTAACATTCCCCTTTCTATGTTAAATGTAGTATCTAAAGCCTGCACTATATTTCTGGGTGGATGATTCCAACGAATCATCATAGCGAAGTGACCAAGGATAGAGCCATCTTGAGCTATTGTATTCAGCAAGTGATGAATATAAATGTAGGCTCTATCATTTATATGAACATTCTATATATTGCTTTGAGAGAGACCACTGGTGGATTGGCACACCCTGCTCTTATTTACACACTTTGTGAGCAGACAGGAGTTGCAGGAGTTGATTTCAGACCTAGATTTCAGACCTAGTGAGGAGAGGATTGAGCCTCAGAGACCCATTGGGTTTACCAGCATTAAGACTTATGAGTCCCATGTTGGTTGGAGTTCTGGAAGACAGACCAGCGATATTCCTTCTACTTCTAGAACCCTTAGTTAGCCTACTTCAAGTGACCCCAGCAACAGAGAGTTGGTGGATCAGATGATGATAGAACAAGGAGATATTTTGAGGATGGATCATAGGATGCAGAATATAGAGGCTATAAATACTCACACCGATGATCTGATTTTCCATAAATTTGAGTATGATGCTGCTTATGATGATGCTTTAGTGAGATACCATATAGTGCAATTCCCTATTCACCCTACTTATACTCCATATCAGCAGCAGAAGTTAGATGTCGATGATGAGGACGATGATGACTGGTGATCTATTTTGTTTGTTTGCTTGCGTTTGTACTGTGTGATTGTATAGTTTGTGTTGTGATGTTGTTTAGACTTTGTTGTTAGGTTATGTGAAACTGTAATGTGGAAAACTATTTTCATTTTTAGAATTTAGTTTAGTTCTGTTGTTATTTTCAACACTTTGTTCTATTTTGTGATTAGCTCTTTCTAAGCAAATTTTATGTGTATTATGTGCAATTTAATATTTTTAGCCTTGTAGTTTTCATTTTAGCACCTGCAGTATTTTCAAAATTAATGTTCAAAAAGCAGAATCTCCAACAGGTATAAATTTTTTTTTATGTATTTACTGCTTTCTTTTACCCTTCATTTTTAAAGCTCTTCATGTAAAAATCTTTTAAAAATAAGTTTGGGGATGGGGAGAAGAAGAAAAATCTTTTTTAGAAGGAGAGAAGGAACTTAATTTTATTTGTTCTCACTTAATTATATTTTCAAAATTTTAAATTTAATATGGCCTTTGGTATTAGAGGTTAACTTTGGATGACAATATTTATGTTTCAAAATATATAGTAAATTTAAGTAAAAATTTTCAATAATAAAGGTTAATTCTAGGGGCTAAGATATTTGGTAAAAGAAAATGAGACTGTGTTTTTCTATTTTCAGTAAAGGAAATTTGTATTTTTGAAGTATTAAAAACTTAAAAGATTCATGTAAAAAGAAAAGAATTAAACTTTATGAAATCTTTAAGTTAAAATAAATTTGTTAAGTGAAGAAATGTAAAATGTTTTTAACTTTAAGAAGAAGATAGTGAAGTTCAAAATCATTAAAGGCTATCCAGATATAGTAATCCTGATATATAAAAAAAAGAGAGAAGAAAAGAAAGAAAGAAAAGAAAAAGGGGATTAAAAATGATCCTGAAAAGAAAAGAAAAAAAAAGAAGAAAAATATATATGGGGAGAAGCTTGAGAAGATGCCTAATTAAAAATTGGCTTCACTTGAATCAACTTAAGGAAAAATACTTGAACACATTTTCTGAACTTTTTATTTGAATGTTAACTTGAAATAACGAAATTTAGTTTATTAAATTAATATGTATTAATAAGAAACACAAACATGAAATAATGAAATTTAGTTTATTTCCTAGCTAGAAATTTATTGTAATGATTCGTAGACAAAGTCAAGTAGCTCTAGCCATTAGATAAAATATGCTCCATTTACTTTTCATTCAATATTAATATGTAAGGTATGTTTAAAAGTCTTTAATACAATGTTGGGCAGGGAGGAGGATGTTAATTTTCTTAACATTCATTTTATCCTAAGAAAGCTTGTGTTCTATTTTTCAAAAATATAATGTAGTTAGATGAATCATCCCGCCTAAAATTTACATATTTTATAAACTATCTGCTATGTAGAACCTAAATGTGCATTGGTAAAGAATAACCTTATGATAAAACTACATAATATTTCAATGCTCTAAACTCACAATAGTTCAATAAAATTTAACCATCAAGTGTAATAAAACTTAGGCCTACTAACATAAATATATTTTATATAGAGTTTAAACAATTCAAATTGATTAAAATAACTTAAAATATGACCTAAAATTTTATTGAACCTAATTAATAAAACACATATTAACTGAAGGAAGCCTATTTTCTCACTCAGCTAAATTAGTCAACTGAAACCTTAATCACTTTAATTGGATTCATTTTATAGTGTTTTAGGACCAAACCTAATAACTAACTGGCAAGCTCAAACAAAAGACATGCGCAGGCTTCCAAAAAAAAGGCAAAAATGGTCAAATCAGATAAAATAAACTTCATTATAATATAAAAGACACACCATTATTTTTTTAAGCCCTATCCAGATGTATAATTGAGATTTATAATGATAGAACTTGGTTATCGATGGAATAAAGTTTTATGAAGTTCTTTCTATGAATTTGCTAAGTGACTTTAATATAACAAATTGCATTTTTTCTTGAAAGAAATAGAGGATCAGAAACCTTAGACTTAATTATTGAATATATTTACACCTTTAGCATTAACTGGAGTTATTTTGAATTTTTCTTAAGTTATATTATTATATTTGGAAAACTAAAATATGGAAGTCTAAGAGTTAAGATCTTTATCATAAGTCATATTTTTTATGTAGTAAAGGAGTTACTTGAGGACAAGTAACATGTAAGTTTGGGGGATTTTAATACACCAAAAATATATGCAATTTTAGACCCATATTTTATACCTATTTTTGATGATATTGCACTTTAATGGAAGATATTTTGATATTTTCTTACAGGTTGTTGATTTTTAGGTCTTAAACCTAAAAGAAAGGAAAAAGAATGAAATTTGCAGTGAAAATGACATTTTTTGAAGAAATGCTCAGCGCCCAGGACAGCGCCGACGGTGCAGAACAAATTAACGCGGAGATTTTTTACTCAGCGCCGACGGCGCCAAAGGCGGTGCAGACCCCATTTCTAGAAGGTTCAATGTATTTGGATGACTTTTTGAAGAGCTTTTGGAGGCACCTCTTGGAGAACCGACCTTGGGCTCTATTTGGCGCCAAATTTCATCGGAAAATGGGATCCTCTACGTTTTTCACTCCTCTACTTTCATTTTTCGCACCACATCATTCCATTCCACTTCCATATTGGAGTCAATTAGTGATTTTGTTTTCATAGTTTAGAGTTTTTGTGGTGAGATTTAGTGTGAAACTTGCTGTAAGAGTGTTGGAGAGGGAGAAAAGTGAGAGATATCTTCTTCCTGCATTTCTAAGGAAAAACTACAATGGATTTTCTTTGAGAAAGAGTTTTCAGACAAATATTGTTTGTTTATTAGTGTTGTATGAACTTTATTTTATATATGAACTTTGTGTTTTGTTATTTCTTTCTCATGAAGTCTCAGTAGTTCCCTCTATCTTTCTCCATACACTGAGATATGATGAAATGAAGAGAAAATATGAATGTGCCAATATTAAATTGTAAAATAAATTATGATGATTTTTTAACTTCAAATTTAATTTACTTTTTGATCTGGCCAATTGAATTGTTAAAATGTGTTGTGAAACATATGATCCAAGAAATGGAGTATGAGTTCTACAACAGAGTAAGGATCTCATTTGGTTCCATAAAGGAGAACATCGTTTATGGAATTAAGAGCAAATAAATAGGGAAATATTCTTTGTTGGGTGTAGAATTGGAGAACCTTTGGGGTGACCGACTAAAATATTCAATTTGGTCTTCATGTTTAAAAACTAAAGGGAGAGCTGAGCTCTGGAGTGGGAGTCGGTATCCTCCTAGCCTAACCACCGATTTAGGGACTAAACACTGAGATTAGCCAATATTTTTCTATGCACTGTATCAGGGTAGAGAATTAAAATTGCTCCTATTTGGAAAAATACATATTATGAACATTTATTTCATCTCATTTTACCATAGCCTTATTGTAGTGGGAAGGATGCTTTTTCACATAAGAATCTCCGTTAAATAAACATAGTTAATAGAATAGTATTTACTGTTTTAAATTTTGCATATTTGATTTGATAATAATTTAGAAATTTAATTTTGATTACATCTCAACGATTAAAATTAATGACAGTGATTTCAATTGATTTTCTGTGAATTTCCTAGCAAATTTGTCATTTCCAATTTAAACCTTCCCCATAGGATCGATACTTGGGGCTTAAATAGAAAGTCCATTATTACTTGATAATGATATGTATACTTGCGTATAATCCAAATATTAATTGATTATATTTAATTAAATTTTACACAATCTATCGCAATAAAAATGTCAGATCAATGACCCATTTTATATAAATAAGGAAAGGATCTAACTATTTGAAGATGTCTACCATTAGAAGAAACTTATGAAATTAACCAAAAATGTCCTAATTCTGATTTTAGGGGATATTTTGGTGTTAATAAATCTACATACAAAAATTCTATTAGCCTACAATTTTGAGAGATGTTAATGCTTATATCAAAATTTGTGATAGATGTCAACGAGTACGCAATATTTCTAGAAGAAATGAGATGCTCCTCAATTATATGCTAGAAGTTGAAATATTTGATGTTTGAGGATTAGATTTCATAGGACCATTTATACCATCTTTCAGAAATTTATATATTTTGTTAGCATTGGACTATGTATCCAAATGGATAGAATTTGTTGCTTTACCTTGATGTGATGCTCAAAGTGTTGCAAAATTTTTGAAAACAAACAGATTTTGTAGATTTGGGATGCCAAGAGTTATCATTGTTGATGGGGGAAGTCATTTCAGAAATGTCATAATGGAGAAGTTATTAGAGAAATATCATATAAATCATAGGATTGCTACTACTTATCATCCTAAGACAAGTGGTTTGGCTGAATTATTCAATCGTGAAATTAAAAGAATTATGGAAAAATTTGTGAATCCAACAAAATTGGATTGGTCAGTCAAACTTGACTATGTTTTGTGGGCTTATAGGACTTCATACAGAACTCTTATAGAAATGTCCCCTTAGAGGCAAATATTTGGGAAAGCTTGTCACTTACAAGTTGAACTTCAGCATAAAGCATATTGGGCGATTAAAAAGTTCAATTATAATTTGAAAGATGCCGGTGATAAAAGATTATTGCAATTAAAAGAGCTTGAAGAGATAAAGAATGAACCTTATGAGAGTGCCAAGATCTATAAAGAAAAGATGAAGATGTGGCATGATCGAAGGATTCTTACTAAAAATTTCCATCCAGGACAACAAGTTTTGCTGTATAATGCAAGGTTAAGATTTTTTTCCAGGCAAAATTAAGTCCAGGTGGATGGACCCGTTTGTTGTGATAAAAGTTTATCCTTATAGAGCTGTGGATATTAAAGATCCTAATTTTAAGAAAATCTTTAAGGTGAATGGACATAGACTAAAACCTTATTTTATAAGGGATTGGAATAAACTTAATGATGGAATGATGTTGGGTCAACCAGGATAAGCACTGGT
The DNA here is from genome assembly GCF_001263595.1 of Phalaenopsis equestris. Classification (NCBI taxonomy): domain Eukaryota; kingdom Viridiplantae; phylum Streptophyta; class Magnoliopsida; order Asparagales; family Orchidaceae; genus Phalaenopsis; species Phalaenopsis equestris. The sequence continues at coordinate 728,925 of NW_018237354.1, read as the reverse complement.
TATGTCGAGCTGACAACGTAAAACCAAGCACTTTATGGGAGGCAACCCATAGTTATCAGAGTGTTTTTATTTTGATTGTTGTTTTGTGTGTGATTAAGAAAATTGGGTTAGTATTTTTGAAACTATTATGTGTTAGTAAAAATTTTAAGACTTTATTTGGTGACCATGATATTTTAGAATGAGAAATTGGATGTTAAGTTGACTAGTGCAAAACGTGCACTGACGCTTAAGCGCGGAAGTTTAAACACATGTGGGAAATTAATATTCTAGAAGGTTTAACCATCAATTAGTTTGTAAAAATGTGTCAAGGCAGTTTCTAAACGTGTCTATGAGTTATTGGAAGGATTTAGGCCTATAAATAGAAGGGTTTTGTGAAGGAATTTCACCCCAGATCATTTCTAGCCCTAAGAGTCTAAGAGAAAGTGAGATTTAGAGAAAATGTCTTCATGGAAGATGGATTTCAAGAAGAATGAAGAAACTATGAGGAAGAGGTTCATTAGTCAAAGTGCACAAGAGATGTATAACGGTTTCTTAGCCATTAGTATTGAAGGAATATCATAAAAGAACAACAAAATTGATAATACTATGGCTTTATTAGAGACCAAGGTACTTGAGTTGCATGCACATCTAGAGTATATTGGATGGCAATTGAAGATGCAAGTTAGCCACATAAGTTATATAAAGGAAGCAGATAAGGCAGTGTTCATAAAGTAGTATGTTAATAAAATAGAAGGGGATTGAAGAAGATAGTATCAGAGCTCGTCACCACCATCCGTTTTATCAACTCTATATTCCTGGAGAGACAAATGAAAGACAGGAATTTATTCCTTCAAATGAAGAATGGAATTAAGTTTAGTGTTAGAATTTGTGTTAGAAGTTATTGTTTTCAAGTGGTTTAGTGTTTAAGTCTTGTTTTTAGTATTTATGACTTCTTATATGTGTTTAATTGTGAAATGATTGTTACGTATTTGTATTTAGGAAAATTTTCTTATCCAAGACTATTTGGAGTGAGAATTAATTGTTTAAAGGTATTTGTACTTGTTTGTGAATTAATATAAGATTGTTTTTGTGAAAATTTTTATTATTTTTAGCCTCAAATTGAAATAGTTATTATGGAGAATTTTGAGAGAGGGGAGTTATAGGAAGTTGAAAATAGTCATTTAAGTGCTATGAGACCATTTAGAGGTGGTTTACTTAGGCAAATAGTGCATTTTACTTTAATTTGAAAATTTTGAAAATCGTGCATTGGCAGCTAAGCACCACATCTCCCACTTAAGTGCAAGCCCTTAGGTGCAAGCCACCCCGAGAGGCAGGTGCCTAAGCACCACTTACCCGCGCTTAAGTGCAGGTTCATAAAAATTGGTTCGCGAACAGTTAAAAGTGAAATTTTGGCCCAAAAATCACCATTTTTATGCCTCCTGTCACCTTCAACCTCTTAAAATCATGATTTTGGAAGGCTAGGGCATATCTAAAGTGAAGATTTTTTAGTGGAATCAAGTGAAATTTGCTAGATCCAAGTTCCTTGAGGTAAGTACTTTACTTCTATGCAAAAATTTTGGATTTTCACTATGTATTTTGAGCACATTTGGAGAAATTTGAAAATTCACTATTCATGATGAAAAATGAGAAAAAAAATCAATGAAAATTTCATGGGAAGTGTAGATTATACTTTGGAAGTTTAGTTTAGTAATTTAGACAATAATGAACCTCCTGCAGCAACATTTATAATAGATCTAAGGGATCTTACTAACCCATTATAAGAGGTTTGAATGATTAACCAGTCTGGTAGAGCATAATGTAGACACTTTCTAAGGAGTCCTTAAATCTTTCCTAAGTTTCTCTTATAGATTCTCCTTCATATTGAGTAAAAGAAGTAATATCATTTCTGAGTTTCACAGTTTTTTAAGGTGGAAAATATTTAGCCAAAATTTTTTAATCTAAATCCCCTAAGTTCTAATAGACACATGTGCTAACGAATTTAACCACATCTTAGCTTTATCTCTTAATGAAAAAAGAAAAATTAATGTAACAAGACTTAAACACTTATAAATTAATGTAAAAAAGAAATTATTACTTGAGGTCAGTTCCTTAACATTAACGAATGTAACATCTTAAAAAGAAAAATTAATGAAAAAAGAAAAATTATTACTAAAATTTATTAAAAAGAGAGTAACAACTAAATGTAACATCTTAACAAAGTATAACACTAGTTTGTACATTATGAAAAACCTTTCCGCTTGCAAAGAGATTTAATCTATGCAGGATTCAAATGATTTAAGATAAAATTTAGGTTTTGTGACAAATAGAAGCATACCTTATTCTTTATCCCCTTCTGATGCTTGGAAATAACATTAGCTAACTTGAGGTCAGTTCCTTAACATCTCGACTACACATCAATGTTATCTAGCCTCTCACCTCTAGATGCTCCTAGCCTATGCCATCGTAACGAACAAATCTCAGCGCTAGGGTACTAAACCTTAACCCAAACTGATAAGAATCTATCCTATCACTTTAGATCTAACCAATTTTATGCCCATCAAAACTTATCTCCCTATTTATTTGCACTCTCCCTCAAGTGATCACGATGACTCTACCTAGAATGAAGTGTGGTATCCACTAGTTGGGTGTAATCTTAGCCCTCCTAGGTCATTATGTTTATCAATAGATTTTAACCTCACAAGTGTCCAGTTTGTAAAGTAAATGAATATTCGGTGAAAATACCATCACAATTTGTAAGAGTAAAAAGAAATTGTTAATTCATTCTCATCCCACAAGATTAAGGTCTGTATGCAAGAAGAAAGAAAGGGAACTACTCAGATTTCATGGAGATTAAAAAAACAAAACATTTGTATTGAAATTCAAGTCTTACAACAAAAACTCAAAACAAAAACTCCTCAAACACAAATACAAAATATCTTATATCTTCTCCCCAAACAAACTTCTGGAGTTTCCTCTGAGCAATCTCCAAGCTTCTTCACACTAAAACACACTCACACTTACACTTGAACATAAAATATGAAAAACCTAACTCACTATTGTTGCCTAATTGAAGTTTTGAGGCTCCAAAAGGTTCTAAATTTGGACAAATCCTTCTTATTAAATAGAAAGTAGAAAATAATCAAGGGTTGCTTCAAATACCCCTCCAAAATTTGGTCGAATTTGTTGTATCTTCTAGAAAGGTGGTTACTGGCACAATAATGTTAGTTTGGGGCATTATAGTGCCCTTCTCGCTTGACGGTGGCGCTATAGCGCAATATAAAAATTATTATTTTTGCTCCATTTTTTCTCATTTTCTCTAAATGTCTATTCCATGTACCTGAAACTAAACTATGCAAAATACCTTCCTTTTAAAGTGCAATATCATAAAAAATGTACATAAAAGGATTATAAAACATGTACTAAAAGCTGATTATTTTGAGGTGGAACAGCAACTCTTTCTCGTAACCTCACTTAAATTGGTGGAGGATAGTAGCTTGCTGAAATGAAGTAGTGTCAAGCTTTGGAAGGTGCATTTATTTTAGATGAAGAAAAGTTAACTGTATGGTCAATCATAACCTTGCAAACCCAGCCTCCATTGGTCATGAATATGATGATCTCATTTAGCTTGGAATCAGTAGGGGCGAAGTTGGAGTAAAAACTCTCAAGGACATGTCTCAACGAAAATAACACATTAATGCGCGAAGGGTAAATATCCACCTACTTCTTCTTCACTATTACCAAATCATCAGAGGCATCTGAGAGGTTTACATTAAATTCCTTGACTATTTAAATCACTACTACATACATAGTGCAACAAAAATTTTCCCAATTATGCGTAACAATCATACTTTCCACTTGAACCAAGGCTAGTGAATCCCGTCTTAGCTATCAACTTTTTTGACACCAAAAAGTCATTGTAATGCTCTTGAGCTTTGGAGCATACAAACTTCTTTTTGTTAAATGAATACTTAGACTTGCCTCCTTTAGTTTTAGGAGTCATAGAAATGTAACAACAATGAAAATTCAATTAAATAAGTCTAAATTTTGACGTGGATGCAAACTATAGGCAAGTTACTGGTTACATCAAGATTTTTCTCTCTAAAATCCCCAATTCCATCGTCTCCACCAAAAATCCCAAGAAAATTCAGATGAAAATGGGAAAACAAGTTTAGGGAGATGATTTTACCTCATGGAAGCGATTTCCCCTCACCAAAACATCAAGAATTGAGTGAAAATGGAAGACAAAGAGGAACCCTAAGCATTGCCTCTCAATGGCTTAAAAAGAGTCGGGGAGGAGGTTTCATAAAAAAGACATAAGCTGGTCCAGTTTAAGTGTTTTTGTTGACCAAGTGGGAGTAGCGCTTAGACATTGCGATAGTAGCACCTAGGTGCTACTCTGCCTATAGTGTGGCACCCTAGCGTCTATGAGCTGATCCCTGGATACCGAATGCTTATGCATAGTATAATAATAGTTCTGATGGTATTTTTCACTTATATTTCCTTATTTTGCAACAAAATCAAAAATTTGATCCTGAAGAAAAATAAGAATTTAACTTTTTTTTTAATTTATATATATTTAACTTTTTAATTTATATATATTTATATTGGGATATTACGGAAGTATACGTATCGTTATCAAGTAATATAAGACTTTTTTGATTAAAACCTGAATATTGAACCTACAAAAAGATTATGCAAAATGCACTTTTTAGAAAGTTTTTCTATTTTTAAAAAGACAATTACTTAAACTAACAATGATTTTTGTAGAAATTTAAATATTTTTGATATTTTTGATATTTTTGATATTTTAACGAAACAGTAACAACTTAAAAAAGACAACTAAAGTTTTTGTAGAAGAAAAGTATTTAATAAGAAAATATCTTTCTTCTTATCATGAATCAGTAATAAGTATAGGAATTCTGTTGTGGAAGTATGTAAATTGTATTGTGCCAAATAAGAGCAATAATATTCGTTACCCTTACTAGAGATGCTATAAAGAACATTGACTAATTTAAAGTTTAAATAGTTCAGAAGACCGGCTAGGCAGAGAAAATACTAGCTCTCACTCTAGAGTTCCCTCGATTCCCTCCACCTAGGGGCTAACATTCTCGTATCAGAACCTAAAACAATAAACCAAGTCGGGGGCTTTAACCTATCACTTTAAAGTCCTCTAACTCTACACCCATCAATGAATATTTCCCTATTTATTTGCACTCAATCATATGAACTACATTCTCATTCATACAACCTCATGTGATTCTTTCCAATTGTTGATTGAGATAATATCAGCCCGGTTCTTACATGTTCTTACGACAAATTTTAACATCTGGATTGGCCAAATCAAGAAGTAAAGGAAGTGCATGGATTTAAATCATCACAACTTCTTCCATCATTAAAGATCAATACTCTCCACAACTTTCATCCAAAACTTAATTACTTATCATTTTAAGAAGAAAGATAAAGAACAGTACTCAGAATCCATGGAGGAAACAAAACAACACTTTAGTTTAAAAGAAGAAATCATTGTTAAACCAACAATAAGTCTCAATTAAAATGAAAAGTAGTATAAAAACAAAATGATAAAAACTTATCTCAATTCCTCCACCAAACTTTTGAAGTTTCTTTGAATCTCTTCTCTTATATAATCACTCAAAACAAAATAAGAAAATGGTTAAAGTAAATAAAAAGTGGTTCCTGAAAATCTCTCCAAACTAACTCCCTCTCCACACTAACTCCCTAGAGAAGAACTTTCAAAACTTGCCAATATTTTCAAGACTCACTTTTTCGGACCTTTTCAGGACTCATTTCTAAGTCCTCTCTTCTTACTTATATAGTTTTCCAAGAGGTGCCTTGGGATCTCTTCAAAATGTGTCTTGATTCGATGTATTTGCCCAAGAGACGCATCCTTTCATGATAATTTTCGTCCATGGTGGTTACAACTACCTATTAAGCCAATGGGTGCCTCAAAAACCTCTTTGAAATTCGTGAAAACTAATTTTACTCGTCTAGTAACTTCCACTAGTGCTTAAGCGTGGGGTCTCGACGCTCGGTCTCGGCGCACAGGCGCGGCCTTCTCTATTTAACCGACGCTTAAGCGCCGGATCGGGCGCTTAGGTGCCAAAACTCTTTTGTACAATTTTTCACTTTTTTGCTCCAAATTTGTTCCTTTTTCACTTATTTAAGCATTTTTTTTTTCATTTTTACTTGTATCTGTAAGAAAAACACAAAAATACCTTTCATTAAAGCACAATATCTCAAAAATAGGTATAAAAATGTGTCTAAAAACACTATATATTTTA
>NW_018237354.1:718582-721856 GCF_001263595.1 Phalaenopsis equestris | reverse complement strand
CAGTTTTGAAAATATTTTTCATCCCCCCAAACTTAAATTTTTACAGATTAAACAGTTTAGAATCAGATAAAAAATAAGAAGGAATGAAAATTTAAAAAAAAACATGCTAACAAGAATTTTAACATCCTAATTATACAAGTATAAAATTAAAGACGGGAGTAAAATTAAATTTAGATCAAATTTTCTATATTTTCATTTTAATTTAACGTGTAGAGATTCAATAGACTTTTAAACAGTGGGTATAAAAGCAAACAACACACTAACATGATAAAAGAAAATCAAGGGTAGCAGTTTCTGAATTTCAAGTTTAAGATCTAAGATATCAAGCCTTTCTACTTTATAACAGATATTAAATTAAGTTAAGTTCTAAACTAACTAAATCACAGTACTAAACACAAAATAACAGTTACTACCCTAAAAATTTAAAAATGAAATACTATCTAACACAACGATCATAATAATAATATAACATAAAAATTCAAAACACAATATAAAACATAGTCCAAAACAACACACAGGTGCAAATGTAGCAAGCTCAAATCACTTAGTTCATCTTATATTACAATCATAAAATGAATCACTCAGCTCTACTCTCTCTACTCAGATTCACCGTTGTGCCATTTTTTTATAGGCTCATAATCAGGATATCGAGGATATGGAGGAAATTGCACTCCTGGTTCACCTCTAATCAAGCTTTCCAAAGATGAGTGGAATTTCTCTTCATAATCACTCTTCCTTCTATTATAACTATTAGTATGATCTGCAAAATGCTCTAAATTTTGTACCTTATCAGCGGTAAAATTGATATTATCCATCATCTTCTGTAGTAACTCATCTTGAGTCTTAGTAGAATCACCTCTAAATGTAGAAGCACGTGAAGTAGATGGTCGTGATCAAGATGCAGCAGAGGTAGATGCAGCAGACGTCTCTAATCCATAGTTCTTGGAAAATCCTCCTCTCCAGCCAAAAATGGAATGTTCAGAATAAGTCTTCACATTCACCTTTGTGATGGGCTTTAGAGGTAACAAAACTTCCTCCCAACTATCATACTTAATTCCAGCCTGCTCGCGTAAAGAAAATATTAAGGAAACAAATCTCATACCTGCAGTAGTAGTAGCAGCAACTGAACTGATGATAGTGTGATAGATCAAAGCCCCTATGTTGATGGTCTTTCCCTCCTAAATACAATAATTCAACGTTGCTCTCTCTCTGGTCACTTCACTGAGATGATTGGTCGAAAGAAGATGACCAGAAATGAAATAGTGTCAAGCCTTTGATGGTGCACACAAATTTGACGTTAGAAAATTTACTCTCCTCTCATTCGTAATCTTCCAAAGTCCTCTCCCAATAGTCAAGTATGAAATAATCTTGTCTAACTCCGCTTCAGTAGGACTATAATTCACATAAAAACACAAGTCTCCGATGGTAAATGGAAAAATAAGTTGATTACCTCTGGAGAAAAATGTACCAACTTCCCTCTAACCCTTCCCTCTAACCATAACTCATCTAACCATAACTCAATCATCCTCAGCCTTTGGGAGATTTGCATAAAACTCCCTCACAACAGAAATCACAGCAACAACAGAGAAACAACAGAACTATTCACACTGTCGGCAGATTATCGGGTCTTCCACTTCTCCACCTGGACTCTTGAAACATCGCTCCCAAATCAATTTTTGTGACTATAGAGCGTCACTATATGGATCCTAAACTTTTGAACTGACAAATTTGCTCGAAACAAATTTGCTCGAATCAAATAGACTTTTTCCTCTGCTCCTTTTCATTCTTGGTGTCATTCTATAAATTTGATAAATTTAAAAAATAATTTTAAAAAGCAAGTTTAAATCACTAAACTAAACTTCTAAAAGCAATAACTAAACTTTTCAAGCAATTTCCATAGATTTTTCTCCACTTTTCACCATGAATAGTAAATTTTTGAAATCATCCAAAAGTGCTTAAAAAATATGGTGAAAATCCAAAATTTTTGCGTAGAAGTAAAGCTCTTACCTCAATGAACTTGGATCTAGCAAATCTCACTCGATTCCACCAAGAAATCTTCAAATTTCACTTGTCTTAGCCCTCAAAATCGTGAACTTGAGTTGGGGAAGACGATATGAGGTGTTAAAAAAGGTATTTTTGGACCTAAAATTCACTTTTAACCATTCACGAACAGGTTTTTGTGAACCGGCGCGTAAGCGCGGGTAAGTGGCACTTAGGCGCCTGCCTCTCAGGTTGACTCACTTAAGCGCGAGATATGGCACTTAGACGCTTGAATCTTGTTTTCTATGGGCAAATGTGTTAGGGAAATTGAAGGACTTCCCCATTATCAGACTACCTTTTGGCCTCCTTCCACCTTGTCTCTGCTACTGAGAACAGAAGCTGAAGCTGATACACACAACTTTCTGAGCTGGTTTGATCAAATGCTAACAACCCAACATTCTCCATAATAGGATGAAGGAGCAAACTTCTATATCTTTTTTTTTTATTTTATTTTTTTCAGTATATAGTTTATATATAGTATAAAATAGAATTACTGAACTGGTTCTTACTATTTTTTCAGATACTGTTGTGGATGGGTCCAATGCTTTTTGATATTCTTGTAGAGGAAGTGTAGTGTTGGGTAGAGAGACTTAGTTGGACAAAGGCTGATGAAAACTGTAATGGAACTCTTTATTTCATGTTTTGCTGTGCATCCATTCTTCATTCAATTTTATTGTTCCATATTTGTGTTGGGATATGATGAAGATAAATTTAGTATAAAAAAGAAATGGTTTTAGAAATTGGGCCGGACTTGTTGGTCCAATTGGTTCGACTGCAAATCGGTTATTCTGGCAGTGTGATCCGGGTCTAAAATGGCTTGGGTTGAATTGTTGAACTGGTTTGATTTACAAATATAGTATTCCCCATCTGGTTGATCTTCTCAGATATCCCTTCAATAATAACGGCTAAGAAACTGTTATACATCTCCTGTGCACTTTGACTAATTAACTTCTTCCTTATGGTTTCTTCCTTCTTCTTCAAATCCATCTCCCATGAAGATATTTTCTCTAAATCTCTCTCTTTCTTAGACTTTTAGGGCTAAAAATAATCTGGGGTGAAATTCCTTCACAAACCCCTTCTATTTATAGGCCTAATTCCTTCTCATAACTTCTAGCCACGATTAGAAACTGCCAAGACACGTTTCTTCCAACTAAATTGCAATTACACCTTCTAGAAATTGAAATTTGCACGTGATTAAATTGTTGCGCTTAAGCGTCAGTGCACATTTTTGCAC
>NW_018237354.1:716470-718481 GCF_001263595.1 Phalaenopsis equestris | reverse complement strand
AAACTCAAAAATACTACCCCAAATTTCTTAATCAGACTCAAAACAACAATCAAAGCAAAAACACACCGATAACTATGGGTTGCCTCCCACAAAGTGCAAGGTTTTACGTCGTCAGCCCGACATAACCAATGCTTATCCTGGTTGACCCAACATCATTCCATCATTATATTTATGCTGATCCCTTATATAATAATGTTTTAGTCTGTGTCCATTAACCTTAAAAATTTTCTTAAAATTAGGATATTTAATATCCAAAGCTCCAAGCTCCATAAGGATAAACTTCACAAATTGGCCCATCCACCTGGACTTACATCCTCCTGGACTTAAGTTTGCCTGTAAATAATCTTAACCTTGCATTATATTGCAAAACTTGTTGTCCTGGCTGAAAATTTTTTAGTAAGAATCTTTTGATGATGCCACATCTTTATCTTTTCTTTGAAAATCTTAGCACTCATAAGATTTATTCCTTATCTCTTCAAGCTCATTTAATTGTAACAATTTTTTCTCACCAGCATCTTTTAAATTATAATTTAACTCTTTAATAGCCCAATATGCTTTATGCTCAAGTTCAACTAGTAAGTGACAAGCTTTCCCAAATATTAGCCTATATGAGGACATTCTTATAGAGTTCTATATGTAGTCCTATAAGCCCACAAAGCATAGTCAAGTTTGACTGACCAATCCATTTTTGTTGGATTCACAGATTTTTCCATAATTCTTTTAATTTCTCGATTGGATAATTCACCCAAACAACTTGTCTGAGGATGATAAGCAGTAGCATCCTATGATTTATATGATATTTCTTTAATAAATTCTCCATAATGGCATTTCTGAAATGACTTCCCCCAACAGTAACGATAACTCTCGGCATCCCAAATCTACAAAATATGTTTGTTTTCAAAAATTTGCGACACTTTGAGCATCACATCGAGGTAAAACAACAGCTTCTATCCATTTGGATACATAGTCCACTGCTAATAGAATATATAAATTTCCAAAAGGTTGTATAAATGATCCCATTAAATCTAATCCCCAAACATCAAATATTTCAACTTCTAGCAAATAATTGAGAGACATCTTATTTATTCTATAAATATTGCCGCTCTTTGACATCTATCACAAGTTTTGATATAAGCATTAATATCTCTAAAAATTGTAGGCCAATAAAATCCAGATTGTAGAATTTTGAATGTTTTTTTATCAACACCAAAATGTCCCCCAAAATCAGAATTATGACATTTTTGGATAATTTCATAAGTTTCTTTTAGTGGTCCACATCTAAAAATGATCAGATACTTTCCTTATTTATATAAATATGGGTCATTAAAAAAATGAGTCTTAGCTTCAGAAATAATTTCCTCATTTGTTGGTATGTCATTCCATAGGGTTTAAGATCACTAACAATATAGTTCACAATGCTGGTATACCACGAAACACGCCACTCATTTACAGTGAACAATTTTTCATCTAGAAAATGTTAATTAATTTTTATTTCAAAACAAAGTGTTTTTTTCTAATTCAAGCCTGGAGAAATGATCAGCAATTTGATTTTCAGTTCCCTTCTGAATTTTCAGTTCGATTTTCAGTTCCCTTCTGATATACTATTTCAAAATCAAATTCTTGTAAAAGAAGAATCCATCTTATAAGTCTCTGTTTAATAACTTTCTTTTTCATTAAATACTTAATAGCAGAATGATCTGTATGCACTACACAATGAGTTCCAATCGAATATGATCTAATCTAAATTTATCAAAGGCATATATTATTGCTAATAACTCTTTTTCAGTTTTTGTATAATTAATTTGAGTTTCGTTAAGAGTTTTACTAGCATAGTAAATAACTTTAAAATTTTTATCATACCATTGTCCTAAAACAGCTCCAATAACATAATCACTTACATCACACATAAGTTCAAAAGATTTTTCCCAATTTGGTGAAACTATAATTGGTGCATTGATTAATTTTTCTTTTAATAATTTAAAAGCTTTTAGGCATTTCTCATCAAAATTAA
>NW_018237354.1:714411-716381 GCF_001263595.1 Phalaenopsis equestris | reverse complement strand
ATTTTTACATTTATTGGATAAGGTAAATTAGCAATCACTTGAATTTTAACAGGATCTACTTCCATACCATTTTCTGATATTTGATGACCTAACACAATTCCTCCTGCTACCATAAATTTGTATTTTTCCCAGTTAAAGACTAAATTTGTTTCTTCACAACACTTAAGAAATTTATATAAATATTCTAAACATGAGTCAAGTGAAGCTCCAAACACTGAAAAGTCATCCATAAAGACTTCAATCCCTTTTTCAATTAAATCACAAAAAATTGACATCATACATCTTTGAAATGTAGCAGAGCATTCCATAAACCAAAGGGCATTCATCTAAAAGCAAAACTACCATAAGGACTGGTAAAAGTTATTTTCTCTTGATCCTCAGGAGATATTTGAATTTGGTGATAACCGGTATATCCATCCAGAAAACAAAAGTATTTATGCCCAGCTAGTCTATCCAGCATATGATCCAGAAAGGGTGGTGGAAAATGATCTTTCCTAGTGGCAAGATTTAATTTTCTATAATCAATGCATTTTGTCGCCCTGTAAATTGTTTAGTAGGTATTAACTCATTATGCTCATTCACAGTTACAGTTACTCCTCCTTTCTTAGGAACATAGTGAATTGGACTAACCCATGCACTATCTGAAATAGGGTAGATAATTCCAGCATCTAACCACTTTAAAATTTCTTTCTTAACAAATTCTTTTATAACATGATTTAATCTCTTTTGTGGATTAGCCCTGGGTTTGTAATTTTCTTCTAGATTAATTCTATGCATACAAATTGAAGGACTGATTACTTTAATATCAGCAATTGTCCATCGAGAGGCTTTCTTAAAATTTTTCAAAATTTTCATCAGTTTTTCTTCTTCTTCCTCTGTTAACTTCAAGGAAATTATAACAGGTAAAATATAGGAATCTCCTACAAAGGCATATTTTAAATGTTTAGGAAGTAATTTCTACTGAAGTTCTGGAGGTTTTTCAATAGATGGACAAAATGATTTATCTTTGTCTATCGTGTCTAAAATTTCAAAACTTTCTTGAACATAACTTGAATTTTTCGTAGAAAGGTTTACACATTGATCTAATTCCTCTTCTTGCTTGTGTTCTAAATCTTTTTCTTCAGATTTTTCTTCATAAGTTGTCTTAAAATGACATTCGCTCAAATATCATATAACATCCATTCTATAGCTTTCATCATCTTTATCTTTTGCAGGGTATTTCATTGAATTTGAAATGTTAAAAGTAATAGTTTGATCATTGACGCACATTGTTAATTCCTCTTTCTGCACATCTATCATTGCTCTTCCAGTGTCTAGGAAAGGTATCCCCAAAATGATAGGTATCTCTTTATCTTCCGTCATATCTAGCACAATGAAATCAACAGGAAAAATAAATTGATCCACTTTTTCTATAAATCCTTTAGGATAGGTTATTGAACGATCTGCTAATTACAGAGTTACAGTAGTAGGGGTTATTTCTCCTAATCTAAATCTTTTAAATATTGATAATGGCACAAGCCACATAAAGCTTTCCCACAAAATCTGTCTCCTATTGCACATGGAATTGTAAACCTACCACGATCTTTAAGTTTTTCAAGAAGTTTCTTCTGAATTATAGCACTGCACTCCACCCTAAATGCAACAGTCTCATTATCTTCAATCTTCCTTTTTCTCTTGAGAATATCCTTCATAAACTTTACATAGTTTGACATTTGTTCTAAGGCTTCAGCAAATGAAATATTGATTGTAAGCTTCTTAAATATTTCCAAAAAATTTGAAATATGCTTATCCAACTTCTATTATCGAAGTCTCTGAGGAAATGGAGGTGGTGGTTTTTCTAAATCATATTTTGGTGGAGAAATAGGTTTTTCAAAATATTTCAGAGCGTCCTCTTTTGATTCTTCAATTTCTTCTCTCTCTTCTTCAATCTCTTTATCAACCCTACCTTCCAACTCTCTTCCGCTTCTAAG
>NW_018237354.1:713181-714314 GCF_001263595.1 Phalaenopsis equestris | reverse complement strand
TCTATTACTTAATGAACTTGTGATGAACTTGTGATTTGCCCAAGTTCATTCTCAATATTTCTAATTGTAGCACCTTTTTGTAACTGATTACCCATTTGTAACACCACTTCTTCTATAGACAACTTCTTATCCTTAAACTGTGTATTATTGTTGGATAAGTATATCTATAATTATTATTCCCCTGGTTGTTCCAGTTTCCCAATGGGTTTACTTGGTTGTTCCCCCATTGTTGATTATTACCACCCAAATTGTTATTCTAGTTAAAGTTAGGATGGTTCTTCCAACCTATGTTATAATAATTGAAACACAGGTTCTTTTGCTTATTATTTATGGTATTCAAAGTTTCTAATGATGCTTGAGAATCTACCATTTGGCCTAATGAATTCTCCTCAATCATGGAAATTAGTTGAGAAAAATTCATTTCAAATTGGTCTAACTTCCTTGAAATTGCGGCAACTTGATTTGCTAACATAGTAAATGTATCAGTTTCATGAATATTGGCTACTTTCTTTGGATTCACCCTCTCAGAAGGCCATTAAAAATTATTTGTAGACATTTCTTCAATTAAAGCATAAGCGTCATGAAATGCTTTTGACATCAATGAACCACCAGCAGCGACATCGATAATAGATATAAGAGAACCAATTAATCAATTATAAAAGGTTTGTATTATTAACCAATTTGGTATAGCATGGTGTGGACACTTTCTTACGAGTTCTTTAAATAATTCCAATGCTTCATAAATAGATTCCCCTTCAAACTGATTAAAAGATGTAATGTCATTTCTAAGCTTCGCAGTTTTTTATGGTGAAAAATATTTAGCAAGGAATTTTTGTGCTAAATCACCCCAAGTTCTGATAGATCCAGGTGCTAATAAATTCAACCACATTATAGCTTTATCCCTCAGTGAGATTAGAAATAACATAAGTTTTATGGCATCATCTGAAACACCATCGTATTTAAATATAGCACACAATTCTAGAAAATTATTAAAATGTAAATTTAGATCTTTAGTTGGTGATCCCCCAAACTGATTATTTGATACCATTTGGATAATAGCAAGTTTAAGCTCAAATTACTTAGCCACTATAGTAGGTTTTTGAATACTACAATGAAGTTCATCTAAGTTCATA
>NW_018237354.1:712179-713114 GCF_001263595.1 Phalaenopsis equestris | reverse complement strand
TGAATTTCAGCATTTTGATTATTTTGGTTTGCCATTTCTGATTATGTAATTTTTTTTGGATTTTCCAAGATTTTTAATTTTTTTTGTTTTTTCTAATTTTTTCAAATAGTTCCTTATAATTCAGAATTATAGGTCACTAGTCCTTCAGAACCTGAACTACGCATTCACTAACATATAATAAAATAAAATAAAATAAAACATACAGAATGAGATACAATATTTAAAGTTTAAATAAGACTTTCTAAAAATAGAAAATTTACTTAGTTTTCTTCCCCGACAACGGCGCCAAAAACTTGATCGTTGGATACCTAATGCTTATGCATAGTATAACAATAGTTCTGATTGTATTTTTCACTTATATTTCCTTATTTTGCAACAAAGCCCAAAACTTGGTACTGAAGAAAAATAAGAATTTAACTTTTTAATTTATATATATTTATATTGGGATACTACGCAAGTATACATATCGTTATCAAGTAATATTGGACTTTTTCATTAAGACCTGAATATCGAACCCACAGGGAAGATTATGCAATATGCAATTTTTAGAAAGTTTTTCTATGTTTAAAAAGATATTACTTAAACTAAAACTGATTTTTGTAGAAATTTAAATATTTTTTGTATTTTTGATATTTTATTGATATTTTAATTTTTGATATTTTAATGAAACAGTAACAACTTAAAAAAGATAACTAAAGTTTTTGTAGAAGAAAAATATTTAATATGAAAATATCTTTCTTCTTATCATGAATCAGTAATAAGTATAGGAATTCTGTTATGAAAATATGTAAATTGTGTTGTGCCAAATAGAAGCAATAATATTCTTTACCCTTACTAGAGATATTATAAAGAACACTGGCTAATTTAAAGTTTAAATAGTTCAGAATCAAATATACATTCAAACCGGGTAGGCAGGGAAGATACTAGCTCTCACA
>NW_018237354.1:701810-712096 GCF_001263595.1 Phalaenopsis equestris | reverse complement strand
GGCTTTAACCTCTCACTTTAAAGTCCTCTAACTCTACACCCATCAATGAATATTTCCCTATTTATTTGCACTCAATCATATAAACTACATTCTCATTCATACAACCTCATGTGATTCTTTCCAATTGTTGACTGAGACAATACCAACCCGGTTCTTACATGTTCTCACAACAAATTTTAACAGTAAATGAACTGCATGGATTTAAATCATCACAACTTCTTCCATCATTAAAGATCAATACTCTCTACAACTTCCATTCAAAACTTAATTACTTATCATTTTAAGAAGAAAGATAAAGAAAACTACTTAGAATCCATGGAGGAAACAAAAACACACTTTAGTTTGAAAGAAGAAATTATTGTCAAACCAACAACAAGTCTCAATTAAAACCAAAAGTAGTATAAAAACAAAAAGATAAAAACTTATCTCAAGTCCTCCACCAAAATCTTGAGGTTCCTTTGAATCTCTTCTCTTTTACAATCACTCAAAATAAAATAACAAAAAGGATAAAGTAAATAAAAAGTGGTTTCTAAAAATCTCTCCGAACTAACTGCCTAGAGAAGAACTTTCAAAACTTGTCAATAATTTCAGGATTCACACTTTTTTGGACCTTTTCAGGACTCTTTTCTAAGTCCTCTCTTCTTTCTTTTATAGTTTTTCAAGAGGTGCCTTGGGATCTCTTCAAAATGTGTCTTAATTCGATGTATTTTCCCAAGAGACACATCCTTTCATGATAATTTTTGTTCATGGTGGTTACAACTACCTATTAAGCCCATGTGTCTGACCTAGATTTGGTCGTGATTTCTTAATTTGCAATTTTTGATCCTCCTCAAGTCCTTAAACACACACATTAAGCACATCTACATTATCTTATGCTAAAGATAAATGAGGAGCACTCATCCCCCTTCTCATCACATCTCCCTTCTCTACTTCAAAATCTCCAACAAATTCTCCTTCTATATGACTGTTGGGTGCTTATACAAACTTTTGGTAAAGATATTGTGATCCACATAGCACCTTTACGATTTGCTTATGTGTTGCCAACCTTTAAGCACTATATTGTCCAATAAAGTATGCACCTCTGTCAGTTCAATGAAAAAATCATTTACATGCCCCTCTGATAGTTGGTCTACCAAACCATCATAATAGATGAACGGGGTAAAAAATAAGAAATAAAGAGTTAAGATGGATGTATCCTATTCTTAAACTCAACATGTCTCCTGTAAATTGACATGGCCAAAAATGTACTATTTTTTATATATATTTAATGCTCATTTTTAGTGATATTGCACTTTTATGGAAGGTATTTTATATTTTTTATTATAGGTATAAGAAGTTAAGAAATTGGAACAAATGGAGCAAAAATGGAGCAAAGAAGATAATTTTTTTCTGGCGCCTAGGTCTCAGGCAGTTAATTTATTTATTGAGAAGTCTGGTGCTTAGGAGCTACAGTTGGGCACCTTGGCGCCAGAAACTGATATGACATTTTTTTAAGCATTTTGGACGAAATTTCAAAGGTGTGTGTGGGAGGTGTGTCTCTTCTAGTGGGGGGTGTGTCTATTGCAGTGAGGAGGATGTAGATGACATTAAAGGTGAAGATTTCTAAGTGTTTGGGGTGCAGGAGAAGGAAAAAGTTGGAGATTTCTTTCATTCACCGCATTTCTGAGTGATATTCAAGTGAAATTGTAAGGAAAGTTGAGAATTCTTCAAAGGAACTTAAGGAGATTTTCTTGAGGAGGAGTTTGAGATAAGAGTTTTGTAGTTTTGTTTAAATTTTGTTAAAATTTATTTTGTAAACCTTATTTTAAATATCAATTCATGTGTTGTTATATTTTTCCCATGAAATCTGAGTAGTTTTCTTTATCTTTCCCTTGTGATAAGAAATAATCATTTGCAAATGATTATAATTATTTAGAATTGCTTTAATTTCAATATTGTGTTAGTATATTAGTTTATGGTTAATTTACTTATTCAATTTGACCAATTCATAAGTTAAAAAATATTGTGAAAACGTAATGACCCAGAAGGGCTATGCTTTTCCTCAATTAGTAATTACTACACTAACCTTTAGAATGAAGAAAAATTAATTTTAGGGTGAGTGCAAATAAATAGCGAGATAAGTTTGGACGGGTATAAATTGTTGATTCTAAGTTAACAGGCTACAACCTAAAGCAATTTGATCTAGGTTTTGGAACTTAAAGCTAAGTTAGCTAAATTGAGGGCTTACATAGGCACTCTAGGGCGACAGGCTAGAATCTACCCAACATAACCAAGGATTTAGGAACTTAACTCCAGGTTAGACAATGTTTTTTATGCACTCAAAAGAGGGTAAAGATTAAGTATACTCCTATTTGACACAAACCTACATTTAAATTTATAAACATTTGATTCCTACATTGATTATAATCTCACTGCAAGGAGAAAGACTTCCATATACTTTGAACTCTTCTACATAAAGCTAGTTTAGAAACACTTAACATTTTCGTTAAGTTTATAAATAGAATTAGTAGGTATTAGTACTCCTTCTAAAGCATAATTTTGATATTCATTTCCAGATAAGTTACATGTAGTTTAAGTAGAGTATTAGTAAGTCTATAAAAAAAATTTTCATTCCCTGTGGGATCGATACTTTGAACTAGAGAAATTCATATATTACTTGAACGATACGTGCAATTACATTTTTAACCTAGTGAATTTTTGAATTCAATAATTAGAAAATACATTTTAAAATTAGTAATGCCTACATCACTAGAAGTAGCCGCTATAAACAGATAAAATTATATTATCAGCACTGAACCAGCGGATCATAAATCCTTATGTTTGATTGAGAACTAGGGTGTAGCATACTTGGTTGATTTTACTATGAAAAAAGACATACTAAAATTAAGTACAATGAGAAGAATAAGGATTCACTTTCTTCCAGTTCACACTATATTAATAAAGTCAAAGCACTACAAACCTAATCATTAACACACAAATACAAACAATTCACACAATAACAAACAACAACCACAAACACAAATACAAACTTAGGTCATTTCCTAAGAAACACTTGATTTAACGTCCTCAGCCAGACGAATCCAGATATTTACTCAAGTTGATCCAACATTAAAATCTCATTTATCATCTGTCTCTTTCCTTCTAAGTAGGGTTTAAGTCTCTGTCCATTCACTTTAAATACCCAACCACTCTTAAGATCTTTAATATCAATTACACCGAAAGGATAAACTTTTACCACAACAAATGGTTCAGACCACTTGACTTAAGTTTTCTGAGAAATAATGCCAATTGTGTATTATACAATAAAACCTCCTATTCATGCTCAAAATCATTCCTAAAAATAGTTTTATTCTGCCACTCTTTTATTTTCTCTTTATAAATTCTCACATTTCATAAGATCTTGTTTAATTTCATCAAATTCATTTAACTGTGGTAATCTTTTCTCACCAGCATCCTTCAAATTGTAATTGAACTCTTTAATACCCAAATAAGCTTTGTGTTCTAATTATTCTGGTAACTGACAAGCTTTATCAAATATGAGCCTATATGAAGACATTCATATAAGTGTTTTATAAGCAGTCCTATAAACCCATAATGCATCATCTAATTTGAAAGACCAATCCTTTGTATTATGATTAACAGTTTTTTCTAAAATCCTTTTGATTTCTCTGTTAAATACTTTGGTTATATTACTCGTTTGAGGATGATATGTTGTGACAATTCTATGTTTAATTCCATACTTAGTCCTTAATGTCTCAATTTTTCTATTCCTAAATGCGTCATCTAATCAGTAATGATCACTCTAAGCATACCAAATCCACTAAATATATCTCTTTTTAAGAATTTTGCAGCATTTTGAGCATCACAATTTGAAAGAGACAACGTCAATTCATTTTAAGACATAGTCCACAACTAACAAAATATATAAATTCCCTAAAGATGGTACAAGGCACCCATAAAGTCTAAATCTCAAACAAAAAAATTTTCAATCTCCAAGTAAAATTAAGGGGCATTTTATCACACTTAGAAATATTACATGCTCTTTGACATCTATCACAAGTTTTAATACATCTGTTCACATTCTATTAACTCCAAAATCTCCTCCAAACTTTGAATCAAGACCTTTCTTAATACTTTCAAGGGTTTCTTCTACAAGTAACATCTCTTAATCACGTGATTCTTACATTTTTTATAAGGGTATGAGTTGTCCCAAAAGTAATATCTAGCGTCATGGATGAATTTCTTTTGTTGATGGTATGCCAGACCACATGACATAATATCACTAACTATAAATTTTTTTATGTTAGCATACCATGGAATATGTCATTTAGTAATAACAAACATTTTTTCATCCGGAAAATTATCATTGATCTCATCTTCATAATCATATGAATTCCCCTGATCTAGTCTTGATAAATGGTCTGCTACTTGATTCTTTGTACATTTCCTATCCACCACTTCGAAATAAAATTCTTGCATCAAAAGAATTCATCTAATCAATTTCGGTTTGACGTCCATTTTTGACATCAGATATCGAATAGTGCCAATATCAACAATTTATTTTGTTTCAATCAAATAAGTCCAAAATTTATCAAAAACATATACTATAGCCAATAGCTACTTCTCAGTAGTAGTATAATTAATTTGAACTTAATTAAGAGTTTTATTGATATAGTATATAGTTTTAAGCATCTTATCAAGCTGTTGTCCTAATACTGTCCCGATAACATAGTCACTACTCACTTGCATCGCACATTAACTCAAATGGTTTTCCCCAATCAAGTGATATAATAATAAAAGTAATTACTAACTTCTTTTTTTTGTATTATTAAAGACATGTAGACATATATGGTCAAAATTAAATAGAATGTCCTTTTCTAAGAGATGACATAAATGTTTAACTATTTTAAGAAAATTCTTAATATATCACATATAAAATTCAATATGTTTCAGAAAACTTCTAATTACTCTCACAATAATAGGTAGAAACACTTTTTAAATTACTTGAATTTTTGTATTAATAATATGCTATCAATTGGCGTTTTAGATGAAAATTATGTAAAAACCCCTGAAAATACAAGTGAGAAACGGATCTTTCCCTTCGCTGTCCTGCCCCAAACCTTCGCATATCGTCCCGTCCCTCGCTCTCCCGGTTCGCCCAAACCGTCACCTTCGTGACCGAACCCACGCAATACCCTAGACCGTAAACCCTAAGACATTGAAAATTCTCATCTTTCTCCTCCTTCAGCTCTGCTCCTACCCGAAATCATTGAGGAAGGAAGGTAATACTCGTCTTTCAACCCATTCCTCGGATTTACGAAATCCCGGATTTAAGGCAAAACAGAGGAAAAAGGGGAGGATTTAAAATGTTATTTTTGCTGGTTGGTGGATTTAGGTTAATTCCCGCTTAAAGCCATAAAGCATTCCGTTGAGG
The DNA here is from genome assembly GCF_001263595.1 of Phalaenopsis equestris. Classification (NCBI taxonomy): domain Eukaryota; kingdom Viridiplantae; phylum Streptophyta; class Magnoliopsida; order Asparagales; family Orchidaceae; genus Phalaenopsis; species Phalaenopsis equestris. The sequence continues at coordinate 706,662 of NW_018237354.1, read as the reverse complement.
TTCAGTTATCCTGTTCACGCCCAAACAGAATTTCTGCTTTTTAGGAGATTCAAGCTTTAGCATTCCCCCTCATGTTTAAGTTTGCAAATCTTCAATTTTGGGCTTATGGTTGATTCAAGTATACCATATTACAGTTTGGAGATTCAACATCTTTTTAAATGCTTCTTTTTAGGGGAATCGCAAATATACTTATTATACAGAAATTCGTTACTTGATAGAGCTAAATAATGGCAGATCTCTCGACATATTGAATTACATAAGTTTATGTGACTACTTTCGTTTAACTATTTTTATACTGTTAAGCTTCGGTGATTTCATCGTTTCTTGCAGTCACAACTTCTCATTCTCCCGAAAATTGGTTATTGAAAGCCAAAGGAGGATTGTTTAACATCTTCTGGGACATCCTACTCTATCACGTAACAGAGGGGGACGCATAAACCCGTTGAAAAGATAAATGAAAGGGGAAGTCAAAGGTGGGAAGGGAAGGAGCTTCCCGGTGGATCCAAATCTCCCAAGGTGGGTCTGCCAGAATTGCCGCCATGCTCTCTGCGCTGTTGATGCGGACTCCTATACCCACAAGTTCTTCAGTGATCCATCTCTCTCTGGTGAGGGCTTGGCCTTATTTTTCCTCAATGTTTTGGTTATTCTCCTTTCCAATTCATATTTGGAGAAACCATTCAAATTTTATTTTTTACACGACCGATTTACTAATGAAAATCTTGATTTCATTCTAGTGAGGAAGTACATTTTTTTTTTTGTTTTTTTAAGAATTAAGTTTATGTTCAAATTTTGACTTTGTAAATTCTCTTTTGCTTTGGATTCGAAGAAATCTATTTTGATTACTGTTTATTGATTATCGGTTTTATATAAAATCTGGGTATTTTTCGCAAGCTTCTTAGTTTATAGTGTTTTCCTTGTTTATGCTTATACCTTTTGTTAGAAAAAAAGAGTAAAACGCTTGGGGGATGTAGATAGCATAAGTCCATCAAACGAAATCAGTAAAATAAGCTCATAGAGGGTTAAAAAGTTCATCAAGGGAGGGAGCAGAGAGGGAGGGGGGGGGGGAGAGAGAGAGAGAGAGAGAGAGACATACAACCTGCAGATGCTCTAGTTACGTAAAATAGAGAAAGGAGAGATGAATGGAGCTTACAAACATACATATGTTATTGTGGTGGATTAATTATAGTGGCAGGGAGGAGGGAGAGGCATACAAACATGCATCTGTAATTTAGTAGCACAAAATACATAATGAAGGAGGGAGGTGTTTATGTTATTAAGATGCCTTAAAAGATGGTTTGGTTTGCTATAAAGAAATGCTATGATTGAAATGTATTATATTTGAAATAATTTGAACTTGTTTGATTCAGTGTAAAATAAATTCAGGATTTTACTTTTCTATTTTTGTTCTGAAGAAAAATAAAACCATTGTTTACATAGTTGACATTGATGCAGATAACAGTGGTGGCCGGGGGAGGCCATGATAGAGCGGGGGTGGTTGTAGGGTGGGCGGGGGGGGGGGTGTGTGTGTGTGTGTGGGGAGACAGGGGTGACAACGACAAGGGCTACAATATGGCTATAAACTAACTGAGTTTAGCCATGTAGAAACCTGTTCAAGTTCAAGCTCATTTACTAAAAACTTATTCAAGATCGGCTTGAGCTTGATCCAACCTTTTAGGATATTTTAGGATGCTATTCAAGCTTGGTTCATTTTTGATTCGTTGTTGTCCAATCTTTATTTTACATAGCTTTAATTGTGTAGCTTGTTCAACCTTACTGAGCCAAGCTCGATCTAATTATGGATGTAAATAAATAATGACTTATTAAACTTTAACAAATCAAAATAATCTAGTTGTGTTTAGAAAATTAAAATTTTTATTTTAAAAGTCTATTAAACAGATGAAAGCCCCACTCATTCAAGCCAACATGCCCATGTGATGTTTGAAATGTTCGGAGCATGGTGTGATGTCTCTTCATCCGAACAACCATAATACATGTATTTTTTGATGCCAAACTAAAAGGATAAAATGTAAAAGGCTTAAATGTTTCACGTGAAAGCTTAAATGACCCTATTACTGATGAAGTGAATAAATGACTGAATGAATGTTTTGGATATATTATTTTTATTTAATAATTTAAATTACTTATTATTTAATAATATAAAATAATTTGATTTTTAAAGTTTTTTAAACCATACTTTATGTAAATTAAATTATAATTTAATTATAATTTATATTTGATTTAAGCCACCATTGAGCTTTAATTCATCATCTTAATGAGTTTGTTTATGAGCTTTAAACAATATTGTTCACGATCTTAAACGAATAAAACAACAAAGTGTTCAAGCTTATTAATTTAATAATTGAGTATCTAAAATACTATTCATGCTTGTTCGGTTACTTAATTAAATGATCGTAAATGAGCTATAATCATGTCGAGCCATGAGTAGCTTGTCAAATGCTCAATTCATTTACAACCCTAGGATGCAGTTTGTCGTTGTTTTGTAAGTTGGCCAAATTTGGTGAATTTGGAATACAACAGTTTTGAATTGCAATATAAATTCTAAATTTACAAAAAAATTATAGTGCATTTCAATTTTATCTAATAAAATGTCAAAATTTTGAAAACTCTTGTATTCTGTTTACTTTACGCTATAAATTCATCCAACTAAACAACTTCTAAATTTGTGGGAAGGAGACAAATTTCAGAAAAACGATAAACATAGCATTTGCAATTCATTTGATGAAAATATTTGACATAATTTGTAATTTGGAGGGAGATATTGAGGGAGTTGTAAAAATCAAGTAACAAAAATGTTATTGCTTTGGATGATTAATTTTATACATTATTTGAGATTATAAGATATGAAGCTAAACACTCATCTCCTAGTTTCAAATCTTGTATATAAATGAAAATACAACATGAAGTTATTATAATTAAAGTTAAAGGTTTTGCTTTGGAAGGCTAATTTGGCACATTATTTAAGATTATAAGATATGAAGCTTAATGTTTATCTCCTAGTTCCAAACCATGTATATAAATCAAATACAACTTAGAATGCTTTTTTAAACAACCAAAAAGATAAAATTTGTAAGTCATATCATGAGTATTTTAGGATTAATTTCTAGGCTTGTAATAATTTTTAAGTTTCTTAATCAAACGGAGCAATTAATACTTACAATTTTTCAATAACTTAATTCACTTCCATGGTTAGACTTACTATTCACCAAGCTACAACACTTGGTTCTAAAACTTGGTTCACCTCCTCAAACTGGTATTCATGCAGTATAACATGATCTGAAGTTTGATTAAGTTCTAGTTGTGATGGTGCTTTACTTCTCATAGGCTTTCTTAAATCTTCAAGTGTTTTATTACAATGATTGTTTATTCATGCCACCTTTTAGATGGGATTTGTAAGATTTGTTGTAATAAGTACTTCTATTATGAGTGATAATGACATAGTTCTACATGCATGTGGAAAAAAAATAATGTTTTGTAAATAATGAATCTCAATTGAAGAACAATCTCTAATCTATAGTTCAGATATATTTTTTTTTAATAAAATATTCCCTTGTTCATTTTACAACTAAAAGGCTGGCTGTCTGGTACGAGACTATTTAATGGACTTGAGATTATCCACTTTGACGATTTAGTGATAACATTTCTGCTAGACTCATTCATTCAAGGAGTTGTAGTCCGATCTAATACATAGATTTAGTAGAAACAACCAAGTGTTGGTTGTGCAACAATCCATCTTTATTTCACCCGTGCCACTTATAAATTCATTTTGAATTACTTTAGCTCATCCATGGTGGTTTTGATTATCATAGTTGTTTAAAATTTTGAATGTCATTATTTAATTAATCATTTCAATGAAAAATGGTGAAAAAAAGTTCAGGGAGTTTTTCTTCTTTAAATTTTTCTTATTACAAATTTTGTTTAGTAGAATTATAAGCACCGACACTACTTTATCAATAAATAGATACTTTCTCGTGGCCATGTTTTTTCAATTTCCTTATTTTAACGAGCATTAGTGAAACATCCTCATATCAATAGGCAACTCTATGTTGTACATTGTGATTGATCTTCTTGTTCTTGTAATGTTCCTCTACTATTGCTCAGGTTTTTTTAAGTGACCATTTCATGTCAAATTGTTATTTTTTTTCCTTGATAGTTTATATAATGCAATATTTTTAAATTTTTGCAATTTTTTTCTAATATAGATTCTTTTTACTTGATGTGGGATACATGCTCGTATCACAGTATATAACAAGTAGAAATAGCATATATATCATTTGATTATTTGGGTTGGTTACGAGCCTATATAGTGTATCAACTCTATGTATAGAAAAATTAGCGGAGTTGTTTTGATGCAATTTTTTTACCTGTGTGGCCATTTAACATCTCTTTACCTTCATTTTTTTTTAAAGGCCATTAGTGGGGTTTGTCGTTGGTATAAGATGGATGCAAAACCAATATGTGTGTGTGTGCGCGCGAGCCCGCACCCTCGCGTTGTCGGCGTTTAAAAGGGGGAAGTTGCGTTTGGGGGTCGCCCGTAAGAAGCTGTCGGCCGCCGGAATCGAAATCCCGTCGCCCGCTTCGGAAGGACTTTTTTAATTTACATATATATATATAATTTTAGAAAAATATGGAATCAAACTGACCTCATATTTTTCACAAATTTAAATGAAAGAGCGCTCTACCTCAAATCCTGTATCTATCCCGAGGGATAAACACAAGACTTGAGGATGAGGCTCAATCAAATAAACTAAGAAAGATATGACATCCGTTTGGGTCTGCGAAACCATTTTATTTGCCGACAAGTTCCCCTATTTAATACAAAGAATTAAATAGG
>NW_018237354.1:696956-697546 GCF_001263595.1 Phalaenopsis equestris | reverse complement strand
CCCCTCACCCCACCCCCCCCCCCCCCACCAAACCAGCCAGCCTCCTCCCTTATAGGCAGGGAACAGAGAAGAAGAGAAAAGAAAGCCACCCCCAAGCATCCATTGTACTCGAATCGGGGCAAAGAGCTAAAAAAAGGAACTCTCCCGCCTACAGAAGACGAAGCCAACGACGCTTCTCGGACCGAGCGGCCGAGAGCAGTGGCCAAGAGAAAAGTATCGGGAAGAGGAGAAGAAGAATGCCACTCTAGTGTACCAGGGAACAAGCTTCCCAGAGTCAAACTACCAAGAAGAGGAAAGCCACAGCGTATAAAGACTGGCCTCGCTTCGGGAAGGAAGACCGCAGGCAACAATATGTCAGGCAAGGACGAACGGGGTCAACCCTCCTCGCACGGAGGAGGACAAGCTCGGTCGGCTCGAGAACGAGAAAGGGAGAGAGCTAGGCACGCGAGAGGAAGAGGGAAAGGAGAAGAGCTCGGGAGCGCGCATCAGGGGAGTCAGGGCCGAAAGAGGAAAGGGGAGATCAGGTAAAAGATTTAACCTAACACATATATATAAATATATATATACATATAAATATATATATATATATA